>NC_063061.1:39840673-40090673 GCF_018812025.1 Megalobrama amblycephala
ATTTTAACACATCTACAAAAAAAAAAAAAAAAAAATCTAAACTAATTATTTGCAGAATCTGTAACATTCATGTTACCTACTCTTTAAACATGTAGCCTAAAATAACTTTGCCTGCTTAAAGGCTTTGTGAATATTTCCTTTTGTCACTGATGTGCAGAAGTGATTGTAATTTTCTTTATCTAAACCCTAGTGAAAAAAAAGTATACTTTATTGTATTTTAAATATATTCCCTTTTTCTATAGTACACTGCAAATATACTAACAAAAAATGTACTATCATTAAATATATAAAAAGTATATTAGTATCATATTTTCACAATGCAACTTTTAACACACTTTAAAATAATTGTACTTTAGTATATTTTCTAAAAAATATATTTTAGAAAAATATACTTGAAGTGTAAGTTCAGTTTATTTTTTAAAAGTGTATTTATTTGCACTTTATAAAAATATATTTGAGGTATATTGTAACAGTGTGCTGAAAATGATCATTGTAACAATGCACTGAAAGTATATTTAAAAAATACATTATTTAATATCCTGAAGTTGTAGTGTATCTAATGTTAAATTTGAGTATATTTTTTAAGTTTACTTCTTCATCCTTGGAATTCATTATATTAATTGTGCTATTTATTTCAGTATGAATGCATTACAAGCCCATTTAGTATATGCAGTGTAGCCTATACAATTTCCAAATATGTGTAAATGTTTATTAAGTTTACACTGGCAGAACCATTTTACAATCGTACACACAAATCTATATTAAACAACACACCAGCAGCACAAGTAATGTTACATGCGAAAACATGTCGAGTGGTTAAACTTATCGAAATTCAAATAACTCTTCAACTTGGTCTGTGACCAATCAGATTTTGCTGCTCACTGCCTTCAGCCAATCAGAGCTGCTGACGTCACGGTCGTCGTCTGAATCCCCTCGCTCAGTCACTCAGGTGAAGTATAATGTCGCAATGTATAATTAATTTAATAAAACACTGAAAGTGCAATACATCGCTCGATCTTGGGGATTCTGACCAGTTCAATCAAGTGACATCACAGCCTGACCGTGATGGCGACGACAACCGGCTAATCTAATGGCCTACGCGATCCTGAAAGAACCGGAGAAAAGTGCTGCTATTGGGAGGTGAGTTGTAGTCTACCAGTTAACAAACTTTATTTTATTTTCTTTAACAAACGGAGAGCGATATTTCGGCTTGATATCTCCTTTTTGAGTTTTTGTGTGGTGGTTTATGGCACATGTTTGTATGCAGCACCAAAACATTCATATGATTGGTCAAATCGGCCCGTATTCTGTACGATATTAATTCATAAAGTGTTTTATGCTTGACTATGTACCGAAAACAATATCGACATGCCATTCTGATACAGTTCCCTGCTGCTAATCCTCATTTACTGTTCAGAAATAGTATTGGTTCAATGTAGGATTCAGACAGACTATTGTAAACGTGAATAAAGAGTTGAACATGCTGTCTTATATCTTTGGTATATTCTGTCAACAGATGCTGTTCTTCACGAGTCTCTGCGGTCATCACTGTGCCATCAGACACAATAATGAGAAGCTCATCAGAACATGGAATATAATGTGTAATTTGTATTTGTGTATAGAGGGTTAGGGTTCTTTAATGAAAAACATGGTAAGTTTTGCTGAATCTAAGTTTAAATAAAAACTATTGGATTTGTCAATGAAATATGTCTCTTCATTAGTGATGTTGTTACATTTTATTTGTTTTAATGGCCTTGAAAACAAATTCATTCAACTTTGGGAAAATGTGTTAAACTGTATTTAAATAGTAGCACAACTGTATTGTGTGAGATTATGTAATTCAAAGTACAGTAATCAACATTTGAAGTGGATCAAAAAAGTTAGGACACCTTTGATTAAAGGTTTTGATCCGCTTCAAATGTTGACTATATTATACAAAGTATAAGTAATAACAAAGTGTATTGTTATGGACTGCAAAGTGTATAATGTTTAATATTTGGAATAAGTCAAAGGTACTGAGCATACAGTACTATTACCTGTAAAATAATATATTCAGTGTTTATTGCTTGTGTTTTCTGAAGACACTCGTAATTATTTTGTAATGTACTTAAATCACAAATAAAGTGTACTTATAACACAAAGTGTACTCCTAACAGAAATAAAGTATACTTATAACACAAATAAAGGTATACTCATAACAGAAATAAAGTATACTTATAACACAACATATATTATATGTTGTAACAACATATATAACATATATTACAAAAATATAATTTTAACACAAATAAAGTATACTTATAATAACACAAATTAAGTACACTTTAATATCACTAATCAAGCATGTAATTAGTCCCTACACAGACATATACTTAAAGTGTACTAAGTATACTTGAAGTTGTTCCAATTTAGCACACATAAGTATACTAAATATACTTAAAGTTGTATTTTAATACTACTTAATTTCAACTTAAATATACTTAGTACAAAATTAGTTGTTTCAAAATAGCACACTTTAAATGAACTAATCATTAACACACTTGAAATATACTAATAATTAGTCTTGCTGCAAGTATACTTAGTATACTTTTTTTCACTAGGGTAACTAAATATGCAGGGATGGGCAAAAATACATCAAAATGTATTTTAAAATAAAATACCAAATACCTCTATTTTAAATGTATCAAAATAAACTATAAAATACAGCAGCCGCACCATGTATCAAAATAAACTACTGTATTTTTGTATTTTGAAAATACTACAAAATACTTTTACAAGAGAGCATGAAATTTCTTTGCAAACCTTCCATCAGTTGGCCCATTTGATCTACACCTTCACCATTACACTGACTTGACTATTAAACAACTGTCATGATCACCAGTGAGAGCGCCCTTTCAGCCACTAGAGGGCACTCCATCCCGGACTCTCATTTCCACCTGTTACATGGACTACATATCCCAATAAACACTTCCCGGACTAATCATCTCACGTCATTGCACTCACCTGTTTTGTATCATGTCTTTAGTGTCTGTCTATTTATAGTGAGCTGTTTCTGTCTTTGGTTGTGGTTCGTTGTTGATGTTGCGTGTACTTCTGTTTCTCTGGTTTTCTTGTTTTTCTTGTGCCTGTTTTGTATGGACTGCTTTACTGGATTTTGACCCTTGCCTGCTTTTGGATTACGACCTTGGATTACCCAATAAACAACCGCTGCAACTGGATCCTATCTTCTTGTTTTTGTGTGCACCGTGACAACAACGTTTGATAGCAACAGCTTTTCTCTGCCCGAGTCATGCAATAAATCTGACATATGCAACCAGTTAAAGGCACAAATATGTAGGATTTTTAGATTAAAATATCCAAAAACCACTAAAACAATGTTATATTTTTTGTTGACTTGTGTACTTACATTATCCCAAATGTTTCCAAGAAATTCTAAATCCAGAGAAATAAGCAATTTTAACCAGGACACACACCATGTCCATATGTCACCTATCAATGACATCATTACCCTTGATTTCCCGTTTTATTTTGTCGAAAAACCATGGAAACATCAAAGACACTTTAGTACTGTACATTATAAGTTTTATTAGACAGGGAAGCAACTGTTTGGATACATTCATCGACAGAAAACTCATCGCTTAACACATTAAGGGCCTGATTTACTAAACGGGGCAAATAACCGTGAGAGCGCAATTCCACAAATGTGTTGATGGGAGTGGCAAGTTTTGCACGTGATCTGCTGACATGCAAATTAAAGAACACAGACACGGTCAGATCATTTACATAATAACTAACACAATATACCAAGAGCAGTGCAAATTAGAGTTGGGACGCAAATAAACAGAGCTGAATCCTGATGCTGATGTTCTCATCAGGTGCGGGTCGACACAGGCACAACTTAAAGGTGCCCTAGAATCAAAAATTTAATTTACCTCAGCATAATTGAATAACAAGAGTTCAGTACATGGAAAAGACATACATTGAGTTTCAAACTCCATTGTTTCCTCCTTCTTATATAAATCTCATTTGTTTAAAAGACCTCAGAAGAACAGGCGAATCTCAACATAACACCGACTGTTACGTAACAGTCGGGATCATTAATATGTACGCCCCCAATATTTGCATATGCCAGCCCATGTTCAAGGCATTACACAAGCCAGTATTAATGTTTGGATCTGTGCACAGCTGAATCATCAGACTAGGTAAGCAAGCAAGGACAATAACGAAAAATGGCAGATGGAGCAATAATAACTGACATGATCCATGATATCATGATATTTTTAGTGATATTTTTAAATAGTCTTTCTAAATGTTTCATTAGCATGTTGCTAATGTACTGTTAAATGTGGTTAAAGTTAACATCGTTTCTTACTGTATTCACGGAGACAAGAGCCGTCGCTATTTTCATTTTTAAACACTTGCAGTCTGTATAATTCATAAACACAACTTCATTCTTTATAAATCTCTCCAACAGTGTGTAATGTTAGCTTTAGCCACGAAACTCATTCAGAATCAAATGTAAACATCCAAATTAATACTGTACTCACATGATCCGATCCATGCATGCAGCATGCATGACGAACATCTTGTAAAGATCCATTTGAGGGTTATATTAGCTGTGTGAACTTTGTAAATGCACTGTATTATAGTCGAGAGCTCGTGAGGCAGGGAGAGCGCGATTTAAAGGGGCCACAGCCTGAATCAGTGCATAGTTAATGATGCCCCAAAATAGGCAGTTAAAAACATTAATTAAAAAAAATCTGTGGGGATGAAACTTCACAGACACATTCAGGGGACACCTTAGACTTATATTACATCTTGTGAAAAAGCATTCTAGGGCACCTTTAACATGTAATGTGACAAACACATACACATATACTGTGTAATATAGTTTGCCAAGCTATGCTGGCCTATAGATATAGGTAAACAATATGTTCGGATAAGGTCTTACTCTGGCATTTCAAAGAAATTAATAATCTCCCTTCTACCACGCGCTCTCTGTTCTCTGTGGTGTCTCCTCCTAACAGCAACAATTGCAGCCATGTCACAAAATGGGTTCAGAGATGCTTTTTAGGGCGATAAATAATGGTGTAAATACCAGTAAATTGAAGAGCACAAACATTAGTAAATTGCATTGTGTGATTCATTTAAATACTCTCCTCCCATAAATTTTGCATCTGAAAGGGAAACTTTGTTTTGATTAAAATAAAGTTTTTGCTCAGGTTTTATGCATATGATGGTGTGGGTTTATGACAGTTTTTCTAAAATTAGATAAAATTTGATAAATTAGATTAAAAAAAAGTATGCATTGTCACTTGCTTATTGTAAAAAAAAGTTTCCAGAAATTTTACTTTGCATATTGAGTGATGGGACTGAGAAAGGCTCAAATCTTCTCTTTTGCTGCTTTCTTTTTTTTCTTTTTTTTAAATGGTACTTCTATGAAAGAAGTAAAGAGATCCCCCAGAAATTGTATGGAAATATTAAAGATAACACTTCTCACAAAATGTTGTGACTCATAACAGACCCACACTGGAGTTTGTTACACAGGTTTGTTACAGTAAAGTTATTTTCATTCTAAAAATGTTTTAAGTGGCTTTGTGTCAAAACAGTTGGTTTAGAAAAGTGCACAACAAAGCTGTAGAGAAACAAAAACAGTCTTTATTATAATCCAAAATGGAAATAATTGAACTTGAACCTCTGACAATGACGTCACTGAAACACGCGGGTATGAACAGGTCCGTTCTTCAGGTGTCTCTCTGTTTGAACAGACATCAAGGTATGTCCTCAGTGCAGAAATGAAGCGTTTTTAACCCAGCATTTTTTAGAGCATAGGATTTGATTGGTGGACTGTGTTCTTCCCACATACTGCTGTTAATATTCAACAATGTTTTTGATCTGCCTGCATTGACACCATTATATGCGAACTGAGCTGGACGATATCACTCTTTTCTCCTATATAGATAAACTAATTACTGATTTCTGCAACGGAATGAATCAATACTGAACACAATCTGCATTAAGGTGATAGAAATAAAGGTGACTTGAGTGTGTTTACTGATCTCTAAATGCATGTTTTAATTTCAGGGCTTCATTAATGTTTCTCTATGGTTGCTATAAATATTAACATTCAGAGAGACAGTGGCTGATTTAATGCCGATATATTCATTCAATGATGGCAAATGATATGTAAATTTATGCATAGGTGTTAAGATAACATATTTTTACACTATTTACCCAATTTTAGAATTGTATCATATAATCCTGTGCTGGTTGTGGTAGATGTAGTAGATGTAGTTCATTTGAAAAACAGCAGTGTGTTCACAGATGACAGTCTAGCACATGTTGTTTTGGAAAACGTGGGCTTTCAGTCAGAAACGGTATATCCTGCTGTTGAACAGTTTCAGAAGGTGTCTGATGTCTGCCGGAGTCAACAAACCTTCATAATCATAGTAAAATATGTTGTGCATGCCATTTCATACCAAACATACTGTTTAATAAGAGAGTTTTATTATCATTTATTTATTATACCTTAAAGGTCCCGTTCTTCGTGATCCCATGTTTCAAACTTTAGTTAGTGTGTAATGTTGTTGTTAGAGTATAAATAAAATCTGTAAAATTTTAAAGCTCAAAGTTCAATGCCAAGCGAGATATTTTATTTAACAGAAGTCGCCTACATCGAACGGCCAGTTTGGACTACATCCCTCTACTTCCTTCTTTAATGACGTCACTAAAACAGTTTTTTGACTAACCTCCGCCCACAGGAATACACAAGAGTTGCGTTTGTAGAGTGTGTTTGTCGCCATGTCGTCGAAACGCTGTTATTTTCATCCCGCAGTCCAATCACCGGGTCTGATTCCGGCTCAAATTGATAGGGTAAAATTAAAGACATGTTTACAATAACACTGAGCGCGTGCATCTCCACGTTATGGTAAGAGGCGTGACCTTTCCGGGCAAGATGCGCTAAACTGCTGTCGAATCACAACACAGGAACCGCTGGCACAATCAGAACTCGTTACGTATTTCTGAAGGAGGGACTTCATAGAACAAGGAAGTCATCAGCCCGTTTTTATGACAGTGGAAACAGCGGTATACAGATAAGTAAATTATGTGAAAAATACTGTGTTTTTTTACACGCGAAACATGAACACATGTTATATTGCACACTATAAACACAATCAAAGCTTCAAAAAACCACGAAAAACGGGACCTTTAACAAAGATTATTACATTTTTACATCTTTTTAAATGAGAAAAAATGTGTTTTGTGAATCTTGATATTTTAATAACTATGATGATGATCAGATGTGTGTATCTCTTGATCCAGACAGACAGATTGTGAACCTGATGTTCACTGAGACAGTAAATGTTTCTTACCAGAGGATCTGACTGCTTCTTTACATGATGGAAAATCACAGATCAGTCATACAGTAAATTCATAATGCATTTACTGTATGACTGATCTGTGATTTTCTGTGATGAAGCAGAAAGACGTCTGATCCTCTGGTAAGAAACATTTACTGTCTCACTGAACATCAGGATCATAATCTGTCTGTCTGGATCAAGAGATACACACATCTGATCATCATCATAGTTATTAAAATATCAAGATTAGATTTAGATGACACTCATAATATCAAAAGAATCAGTTTAATAAAAGTTATGAGTTGTTCACACCTTTTGGACAACAAAATGTCTCTCTGTGTGAAACTTTTTTTATTTTTTTTTTTAGATCTCATCACATGATGCGTTACAGGCAAACAGTCTCTTCTGTTGACCGAGAGTCATGAAGTAAAACTGTTGAACAGGAAGCAGGAGATGTTCAGATGTTTACACTTTCAGCAGTTATGTGTTTATCTTTTACACCTATACTCAATGCATTTGCATTTTCATTTTAGCCTTTGGCTGATGTTGAGGCAGTGTACATCATTCTGTGGCTACAGAAACAGATAAATTCTGTCAGCAGTTCTCTGACCGTCTCAGCAATAATCCATTTTTTTTTCTCCTGCTAAAATAGTGGATTCACCATAAACAGATTTGCTCACATATTGTTCATAATTCCCTCTTAAATAACCACCAAATACCAGTAGATTTCAGGTTGAATGGAAGTCAAGTGGATGTTTTTATCTCTTTCTCTCTTAATTAAAACCAGTGTCAATTAGAACCCTCACTTTAAAAAAGTGTCCTGTGAATTTACAGGTAATTACTGGCAAAAAAGTTGCCAATACTTTACTGTTAATTTTACAGTTCTTTACCGTAATCTACATTGCATATGTTGTTGTAAAAATACCATGCACTCAATTAAAACTCGTCAACTGATTTCATTTGCAGAAAATTGACTGCCTTAATTTGTCTGACTGCCATTTAAATTCATAAACTTGTATTTATAACTATATGAGCATATTATTCACTTGAACTTATTTCATTTGAGTCCACTTAAAACAACAACAAAAAACAAACAAACAAACAAACAAAATCATTAAAACTAGAAACATCATGTCAGCTATAATCTCTTGCAGATAACTGCTAGCTAATAACAGCACAAGTGCAATTGCAATTAACTAAGAGATTGTCGCTGCATCAGCAACCACATAGTTACTGCCTCAGTCAATACTGCCTATCAGTCAATTCACCATTGGCCTACTTACTGTCAGACTGAAACTAACAGGTACTTTACAACCTTCTTTAGGCTCGTTTGCACATGCACACTTAACCACAAGTAAGGTCTTCGACATTTATGTTGTCCAACTAACAATATATTTTAAACTGCTGCATTTCTTTATTCTTAACACTTAAACTATTTTTAATTCTTCCTGATCTAAAGTATTTTTTATTTAATCACATGATATTAACATTAAATTATCACTAAAGAATGATGCCTCACATTCTAAACTGAAAGAAGGCTACAGAAACAAACAATGATTACACAAGGTGAATACAGATGAACTCAATGATGAAGCTTTGCCAATCAAAATGGACAGTAACAACCTAAAGCCTTATCAATCATGAGTACTTATCGAAGTCCGGGTTGGGTATGTAAATGTTAGTGTTTCCCAAATGAAACACAAGAGCTGTTTTGAGTGTAATGTAGAGAACGTTTTAAAGTTTTGCAAAAAGTTTTTTACAAATGCAAGTGTGTAAAGCAGATAATGTGTTTGTAGTTTTACAGACTTACTCTGAAGATTCAGTACATAAGTGAGTAAATCATCAAGATACACTAAAAAGCTGTTTAAAAAATACTGTAAATACAGAGAGGACAAGAGCAAATACACTTGATGACAGATTAAAATCAGACAAACACCTGCTCCCAATAATACAATTAAACAAAATAAGATAAAAACACAAAATTAAAAATATAGCTGCAAGCAGTGATGGTGGGCCCAAGCCCGGTGGCACCGCCAACCCAGTGGCTTCAGGGCAACTGTGCACAGCGGGCAATAGGAATTTAAAAGGGGGAAACATAAAAGGACTATGTCAAAGTTATTTGAGTACACCACATTTACTGCAGCAGCTGGTGCCCATATGATCACAAACCACAACAACCACATCCATAAGATTTTGATGAATTTAGATGAATTTCATGTCATAGAATGTCATAGGTCAATTCCAAATAAGTGCAGAATATCATCAATATATGCCATGTCTGTTTTTCTCAGACAACCTCTATAAAAAATCCAGAGCAAATTACATACTGTTATTTGCTCAAACTCTCCAGTGCTCTGAGAAATCTAATCCAGCCTTAATGCGAATGTCAGTGATTGCTGATGTTGTATTATTCTAACACTTCTCTTCATGTGTTTTTTGACCTCCCTGAACTATCGTTTGTGCACCAATCTTATGCTCCAAAAGCATGCTTTCATTAAATTTCAATATGTGTGGTATAAAAAATAAAATTACAAAATTAATAAATAGAGCCAAATCACAGAACCTGCAAAGATGATTTTAAAGGTGCCATAGAATTCAAATTTGAATTTACCTCGGCATAGTTGAATAACAAGAGTCAGTACATGGAATTGACATACAGTGAGTCTCAAACTCCATTGTTTCCTCCTTCTTATGTAAATTTGATTTGTGCAAAAGACCTCTGAAAAACAGGCGAATCTCAACATAACACCAACTGTTACGTAACAGTCGGGATCATTAATATGTACGCCCCCAATATTTGCATATGCCAGCCCATGTTCAAGGCATTACACAAGCCAGTATTAACGTCTGGATCTGTGCACAGCTGAATCATCAGACTAGGTAAGCAAGCAAGGACAACAGCAAAAATTTGCAGATGGAGCAATAATAACTGACATGATCCAGGATAACATGATATTTTTAGTGATATTTGTAAATTGTCTTTCTAAATGTTTCGTTAGCATGTTGCTAATGTACTGTTAAATGTGGTTAAAGTTACCATCGTTTATTACTTATTCACGGAGACAAGACTGTCGTTATTTTCATTATTAAACACTTGCAGTGTTCCATTTTGATCCATTTTGAGGGTTATATTAGCTGTGTGAACTTTGTTTATGCAATGTTTCAGGCAGTCGCGAGCTCGGGGGCGGGGAGTGTGAAGATTTAAAGGGGAAGCACGCTGAATCGCCGCATTTATAATGATGCCCCAAAATAGGCAGTTAAAAAAATTAATAATAAAAAATCTATGGGGTATTTTCAGCTGAAACTTCACAGACACATTCAGGGGACACCTTAGACTTATATTACATCTTGTGAAAAAGGGTTCTAGGGCACCTTTAATGTCAGTCTCAGGTAATAGTAAGGTACATGTCTAAATTTTTCTGCTCACTTCAAGTTTATTTTAAACAGCCACTTTTATAAAATCAAGTGAAATTTACTTAAATAGTGATTTTTAATAATTTTGAATTATATCAATAAATAATTAATTTAAAGACATGCGTTGTACATGATGTTTGCAAACATAGCACATGACTTTCTATAACACCCATGTCGAGAAAACACACACTCTCCTTGTAAAAATAAAACCACAGAGAGAGGGAGAGAGAGGGTGAAAAAATCCACATTCAAACCAAAATATCGGACTTCCTGTTGGTCAGAGCAAATGACTGTAAATTAGAAAGTTGTCCAGCTTAATGAGAACAATGCGTGTACCGAGTTTGGTGACTGTAGGTTAAACTAACCCCCACTTTTTTCAAAAGGTGGTGCTATAGAGGCCCTCCTTCCTGCCCGTTTCTGAGGCTTTGCCCATGTCTACTGGATGACAATCCTGACATATGAGTCGAGTTTCATGCAATTTGAAGCATGCTAAGTGTCTCAAACCCATCCAAAACAAATACTGAAGTTTGATCTGTTGCTATGGCAAGAGTGTTTGAAAAATATTAAAAAGTTTTTTACAGGTCTATATTTGTTATGTCTTGATACTTCATGCTGACCGAGTTTGGTGGCGATCGGATCAATTGGCTAGGAGGAGTATATCAAATTCCAGAGCGTGCGTATTTCAAACAACCCATAATAGCTGACTTCCTGTTGAGCTGGCGTATAACTTAGAGCATGAAAGTTGTTCGGCCCGATGAGGTCTATATGAGTACAGAGTTTCATACAAATACATGCAAGCGTGTTTGATATATGGACCAAGTTTTCGGACACCATTCAAGGGGACGCTGTCGAGCCCCTCGCCATGCCCAGGTACCAGCCTCTGTGGCGTCCTAATGGCCGCAATGGCCCTGGATGACGAAAAAAAATAATTCTCCTTAGAAAAACAAAAGGGCCCTGCGCCTGATAAAAAAAATAAGGTGAAATTCACAGGGGCACTGAAAAGACAGACACGAATACCTTCACTCAGGCCGATGGAATCTGTTCGTTGGGCCGACGTTTCACCTCAAATCTACTTCTGACATCTAGTGGACAAAGATGGAAACTGCACTGAATATTCTGTGTGTTATTATAAATATTTACATTTACATTTATTCATTTGGCAGACGCTTTTATCCAAAGCGACTTACAAGTGAGGAATACAACAAGCGAGTCGTCATGACGAGGCAAATAGACAAGAAGTGCTCACAATACAAGTTATAGGCAGTGCTCAGAGTATCATAAACTACAATAGAGAGGGATTAGAGGAAGTGAAAGGATAGGTATAAGAAGTGTAGAGGCCTGAACAAATGTTTAGATTTCTAAATTTGTAACTGTGTTTGGGTTTGAAATGATACACACATATGCTGACAAAATATAAATTGATTTTGGTTTTACTTGTAATTTTTTTTATATTTTTTTATGAGACATGTTTCTAAAAAGGGTTTTCAAATATGTGTGTTTAAAATAATATAAGAATTGTATTTTATTGTGTTTTCTGAGAGCGTAATTTTGCCCTATGAGAGCTGTGGACTTTGACCCCTCAAGTTCAAGGGGCGGAGTCAGAGAAAACAACGGGGAATGAGTTTTCGCGTGCCGAGAGATCAGTTCAGAGAAAAAAGAGTTGATTTGAACACAGATAAAGTTGATCAGCGTGGAGAAAAGCTGATATTAATCAATGCTCACGGACATTCTGAGTGGCAGCTCGGTTGAGAAAGTTGGCCTTGCATCAGTTTGCAGATTGCAGCACGGGGGAAAATACTTCAGGAGAATGTGGCAAGAGGCCGCACACTTCAGTCGTGAATTGAATTGATGGATGAGAACTACCACTGTGTTTAAGAGAGTTCGTCGAGTCAAGATCGGGAGTTCTGTGAAATTTCGTGGATGCACCACCAGTTCAAGGAGGGAGGAGTTCATCGGGGTCCATTCAACGTCATCGTGGGATGCGTCATGGATGCTGTTATCATCTCGTTGGGGAGTGAGGATTAGAGATTAGTATTCTTTCTGCACTTGAAACCTCAATTTCTTTGGATTCGTGAGTACATTTGTTTGCATCAAAAAAGCTCCAACTAGCGTGCCATCTGTGTACTGAAAATCCCAGCTGGGTAAAATTATTACATTGACATTTGTTTTTTCTTTTTGGTTATTGTTATCATTGTGACTTTGTGAATTGAATTGTTTGATCATTTAAAGCAACACAAAAAGGGGAAAAAAATCACAAAGACAAAATAGTAATAGAAGAATAAATACATTTATTGATTTTCCATAATTTTGTGTGGTTTCCTGTGGGAAAAAAATAGTTTGTTAATTTGTTTTTTCCTGTGAGGGATATTTAATTTCAAATTTAAAGGAAAACACAGTAGTGTTTTAATTTTTTTTTAAAATAGAAAACATAAATCTGACACTATCAAGTGAAAATCTGAGATCTGGGTTGTGTGATTAACAGAAATTAAGAAAATTTAGAAATGTGCCTCTCACCAGAATAATTTAGAAGTTCCCTTGGACATAATTCCTACATTTGAGCCATATTTATTGGTGAGAGGGCTACATTTTTGTGGGGGCTCGTCCGGGATCATTCAGATTATTCGGATTGTGTTTACAAAAAAAGTGAAGTTGTTTGAAAAATTTGAAAGCAAATTATTTCATACTGTGTTTTTTTTTAGATTTTTTTTTTTCTTTTCTTCAAAGAGCTTTAACGCTTAACAGCCATTACCTGTTTTCTGGGCACATATCGTAAATGACACAAGTGAACAAAATGGAGGTTAGCGAGATTATTGCTTGGTGCAGAGAGAAAGATGTCGAGCTGGATAGAGTTCTAATTCTGAGCAATGTATCTGCAGATTGTGAAGACAGAATAATCTATAGTGTGCTGGATGCTGTTCTGGGAATTGGAAAATGCAAAGTGCTTGATCGCCGCTCTGATAAAACTAAGCGACTGCAGTTTGTCTTGCTTGAAACAGCTGACAGCATTTCCAAGATGTCTATCCCTGCAGAACTTGGAGGACCTGAAGTAGGCTGCTGGTACACACAGGTTGTTCATGTTGCAGCTGAAACACCTAAACAGAATAAGGAAGATGACTTCCAGTTCAAGTTGATCTCTTTCCTCCAAAAAGAAGGGAAATCGCTGGCTGACATTCCAAGTTTGACTGCCCCTGCACCTGATCTAAACACTCAGCTTGTGGATGCCATAAATTCCCTTGTTCAAACGTGTCATGTGGCTTCATCTGAGGAGAGAGTCGGATATAGAAAGCTGCGTCCCTTCTCAGGATTTATCCCAACTCCTCCTGGGGAAGATGAGTATGAGGTCTGGGTAGAGCAGACTACTCACATTCTGGAAGAATGGCAGTGTTCTGATAATGTCAAGAAGCAAAGATTAGTAGAGTGTCTCAGAGGTCCTGCAGCAGACATTGTGAGGTTCGAGAAGACTAGTAATCCATCTGCTTCTTTCAGTGACTATCTTAGTGCACTAGAGTCTGCATTTGGCACTACTGAGGATGCTTCAGATTTAAAGTTAAAGTTTCGGAGCACTTACCAGAGTGAGGGAGAAAAGCTCTCAGCCTACATACTGAGGTTGGACAGAATGCTGCATAGTATGCTGAGGAAGAAAGGCATTGAGTTCTCTGCCATAAATCATCTTCGAATGCAACAAATAGTCAGAGGTGCCCTTTCCAGTGACCTAGTGGCTATGTGCTTGAGAATGACCCATAAGCTGTGTGACCCTCCTTCCTTCAATGAGTTAATGAAGGAGGTAAGAGAAGAAGAAACTCTGTTGAAAAACAGGAGTTCAGCACAGTCAAATGTAGCTGTCTCTGTGGTATCCCCTTCAAGAAATGGGTCATCCGCTAACACTAACATGGGCGATTCAGAGGTAGAAAAGCTAAAGAGGGAGATAAGAGGACTTAAGAATGAGGTGTCTCGTCTGTCAGCAGCAGCAAAGGAACCTATAACCCATGATCATCCTGCCCTGCACAGTCTAGCTGCGACTGCAGAGAGTAAAACACCAACCAGACCAGTGAACAAAGCCAATGTCTTTTGTTACAGATGCGGAGAAGATGGGCATCTGAAGCGTGACTGTACAAAGGATGAAAATCTCAGGAGAGTTAACCAGCGACTCATCAAAATGAGACAGTCATCGGGAAACTTCTCCGGGGCTCAGTAGAGGAACGGCCTGAAGCTCCGGGAAAGACACGTTCCACAAAGTGCAAAAGAGTTAAAGTTGAGCCAGCAGTTCTTCCAAACGGGTTAGTGGGACCTAGCTCTGTTCTTCCCATCCAGGTGGAAGGGATCTATGCTAAGGCTTTGCTGGATAGTGGATCACAAGTCACTCTGCTTTACAGATCTTTCTATGATAAATACTTGAAGCATCTGCCATTGACACCAATAGAAAATTTGGAAGTATGGGGATTGAGCATGCAGCGGTACCCATATGATGGCTGTTTGTCTTTAAGGCTGGAGTTTCCAGGATCTGTGGCAGGAGTGGCGGAATCCATAGAGGCACTTGTGTTGGTCTGTCCCGATCCTGTCATGAAAGGAGATGTAAATATACTGGTGGGAACAAATACATCTGTGATCAAGAAGTTGGTAGAAGCATGCAGAGAGAGAGTGGGACATGATTTTCTTCACACCTTGACTGTCCATCCTGAGATAAAGAATGCTTATGCACAGATCATTGCTGTTGAAAAGTGTGACGATGACGACAGTAGAGGGACTGTCTGGTATCTTCGCTCTAAACCAGTGAAATTGCCTCCAGGGAAGAGTACTAGGGTTTATGGGATGCTGAAATATCCTGCTGCTCCTTCTGGTAAGACCCTGTTAGTAGATAAGCCGGAGGAATCACAATTTCCTGAGGAACTGTTAGTAGTGGCGGAAGTTCAGTCCACTACTGTTGTCCAGTCAAAAATGATTGGAGTTACAATCAGAAATGTCTCCACTCGTCCAGTGATGATTAAAAGAGGAATGCCCATTGCTCATGTGTTTCCAGTCGAAGTCGTGTCTACAGTCTCTAAACCCAGAGAGAATAGTGGTCAGACTAAACTGAACAAGCATTCATTTAACTTTGCCGATTCCCCTGTCTCTGAACAATGGAAACAGCGGTTAGTCAAAAAGATGTTGGAGAGGAAGGATGTTTTCTCATGTGATGAATTTGATGTGGGATGTTCAAAGAGTACCCAGCACCACATTAGACTGACCGAGGATAAGCCTTTTCGTGAGAGGTCTCGACGGCTTGCCCCTGCCGACATCGAGGATGTTAGGCAGCACTTGGAAAAGTTGAAGGAGGCTGGAATAATTGCAGACTCCAGAAGTCCTTACGCTTCACCGATCGTCGTAGTCCGGAAAAAGAACGGCCAGATAAGGATGTGTGTGGACTACAGAACACTGAATCGTCGCACAATCCCTGACCAATACACCGTTCCCCGCATTGAAGATGCTCTGGCCTGCTTAAATGGAAGTCGGTGGTTCAGTGTTTTGGACCTTAGGAGTGGATACTATCAGATCCCCCTGAGTGAAGAAGACCAAGAAAAGACTGCTTTCATTTGCCCAGTGGGATTTTACCAATTCCAACGGATGCCACAAGGGATTTGTGGGGCTCCCTCAACCTTCCAGCAGGTGATGGAAAAGACGGTTGGAGATATGAACTTGTTGGAAGTGTTGGTCTACTTGGATGACCTCATTATCTTCGGACGGACTTTAAAAAGAGCACGAGGAGAGGCTACTCAAGGTGTTGGATCGGTTACAGAGCGAAGGACTGAAGCTGTCCTTGGACAAGTGTACTTTCTGTCAGACGTCTGTTAGCTATGTTGGACACATTGTGTCTCAAGATGGTGTCTCAACAGACCCCTCAAAAATAGAAGCTGTGAAATCTTGGCCTCGACCACAAAACGTGTCAGAGCTCCGTTCTTTCTTGGGTTTCTGTGGATACTACAGAAGATTTGTGAAAGACTATTCTAAAGTGTCCTACCCTTTAAATCAGTTGTTGCAAGGGTGTCTGCCTGCCGCAAGCTTGAAGAAGATCAAAGCTGGACCCAACCCAGAACGAGTAGTGTACAAATCTTCTGATCCATTTGGGAGTAGATGGTCTGATGCTTGTGAAGCTGCTTTTAAAGAGTTGAAGGTGAGGCTTACCCAGGCTCCTGTGTTAGTCTTTGCCAACCCTCAGCTTCCGTACGTCCTACATGTTGATGCTTGCTGTGAAGGGTTGGGCGGCGTCCTGTACCAGGACCAAGGACAAGGGTTAAGGCCTGTGGCTTTTGTCAGCAGAAGTTTGACACCTTCTGAGAAGAACTACCCAGTCCATAAACTTGAGTTCTTGGCGTTAAAGTGGGCGGTTGTTGACAAACTACACGATTACCTGTATGGAGCTAAGTTTGAGGTTCAGACAGACAACAACCCGCTAACTTATGTTCTGACTACAGCCAAGTTGGATGTTGTAGGACATAGGTGGCTGGCAGCCCTCTCGTCATATGATTTCAGTCTCAAGTACAGGCCTGGGAGACAAAATATCGATGCTGACGCATTGTCTCGTCGTCCGCAGAGGAGATTGAAGGACCAAGAGTGGACTAATCATGACAAACCAGGGCCCAGATCAGGACGCAGACAAACTGGCTAAACCGACCGTCTGCTAGCCGCCTCACGTCACAGAACTCAGATAATTCACAGCACATAGAAACTCTTTCACCTAGATATTATCACATAGAGACTGTGTCTGTACCTCGAACTAGTAAATACAAAAAACTTCCGAAACCTTTTAAGGGTAAAAATTTAATTGATGTTCAAAAAATGAAAATCACAGATAAATCAGATAAACAAATGATAAAGCTTGGGTTACTGAATATTGGATCTATTTCTTCAAAAGCACTTATTGTAAATGAAATTATCACAGACAATAAACTAGACTTGACAGAAACCTGGCTAAAACCAGACGATTACATTACTTTAAATGAATCTAGTCCTCAAGGTTATGATTATCGACACAATCCTCGACAGAAAGGCAAAGGGGGAGGTGTTGCTGTAATTTATAGTAATATATTCAGAATCATTCAAAAGAATTTCAAATATAATTCCTTTGAAGTTATGGTGCTTTATGTAACATTATGTAAGTTGACATTTGTGCTGGTTACTGTATACAGGCCACCAGGGCACCATACTGACTTTATCAAAGAATTTGCTGATTTTCTATCAGAGTTAGTACTGGCTGCGGATAAAGTCCTTGTTGTTGGTGATTTTAATATCCATGTAGATAATAATAAAGACGCATTTGGATTGGCATTTGCAGACATTTTAAACTCTATTGGAGTTAGACAACACGTGTCAGGACCCACTCATTGTCGTAATCATACCTTAGATCTAATACTGTCGCATGGAATTGATATTGATGCTGTTGAAATCCTACCGCAGAGCGATGATATATCAGATCATTATTTAGTCTCGTGTATAATACAATTAGCCAAGGCTACAAAACCACCACCCAGCCATAAATATTGTAGAACCATCACGTCTACCACTAAAGATTGCTTTATAAATAATCTCCCCGAGCAGTTTCATCGCCTTAGTATACCTGACAACTTAGAAGAACTCGATGCTGCAACAGAAACTATTGGCTCTCTCTTTTCCAGCACATTAGATGCAGTCACTCCTTTACGTCTAAAGAAGATTAAGGAAACTAATCCAACGCCGTGGTATGATGAGCACACTCGGGCTCTAAAACGAGCTGTTAGAAAAGCTGAACGTAGTTGGAAGAAAACAAAACTAGAAGTTTTTCGCCTTTCGTGGAAAGAAAAAATTATTGAGTACAGAACGGCTATAAGAAATGCTAGATCTACTTATTTTTCAAATCTCTTAATAGAAAACAAACATAATCCTAGGTATTTATTTGACACAGTGGCTAAATTAACTAGAAACAGAGATTCAACTGCTGACGTTTCCATAGAGCACAGCAGTAATGACTTTATGAACTTCTTTACTTGCAAGATTGATAATATTAGAGAGAAAATTAAAAACATGCAACCGTCTACAGTTTCGCTTCAGACAGTGCACTGTAGTGTCCCTGAGGTAAAACTAGAATCATTCGCCGCTATAGGAGAGGAAGAATTATCTAAACTTATCAAATCATCAAAATCAACGACATGTATGTTAGACCCAATGCCGACTAAACTACTGAAAGAAATGCTTCTAGAGGTCGTAGGTCCACTTCTTGATATAATTAATTCATCGTTAACACTAGGATACGTGCCAAAAACCTTTAAGCAGGCTATTATTAAACCTCTTATTAAAAAACCTCAACTAGATCCGAGAGATTTAGTAAATTACAGGCCAATCTCGAATCTACCTTTTCTGTCAAAGATACTAGAAAAGGCAGTTTCATCACAACTGTGTTCCTTTTTAGAAAGAAATGGAATCTGTGAGGATTTCCAGTCAGGATTTAGACCGTACCATAGTACTGAGACTGCTCTCGTTAGAGTTACAAACGATCTACTCTTATCATCCGATCGTGGCTGTATTTCTCTATTAGTGTTATTAGATCTCAGTGCTGCTTTTGACACTATCGATCACAACATTCTTTTAAAAAGACTTGAAAACTATATTGGCATTAGTGGAATTGCTTTGGCATGGTTCAAATCGTACTTATCTGACCGTTATCAGTCTGTAATAATTAATGAAGAGATGTCGTATCGATCACAGGTTCAGTATGGAGTACCACAAGGCTCAGTACTAGGACCGTTGCTTTTCACTCTGTACATGCTGCCCTTAGGAGAGATAATTAGGAAGCATGGTGTTAGTTTTCACTGCTACGCTGACGATACTCAGCTCTATATTTCCTCGCGCCCTGACGAAACCTACAAATTCACAAAACTAACAGAATGCATAGCTGACATTAAAAACTGAATGACAAGAAATTTCTTATTATTAAATTCAGAAAAAACTGATATCCTAATCTTTGGACCAAAAACTTCCTCACGAAAAAACCTTGAATACTCTCTAACACTTGACGGGTGCTCCATTAAATCTTCGTCCTCAGTTAGGAACTTGGGTGTGCTCTTCGATACCAATCTTTCATTTGAAAGTCATGTTTCTAGTATCTGTAAAACCGCCTTCTTCCATCTAAAAAATATATCTAAATTACGACATATGCTCTCAATGACAAATGCGGAACAGTTGATTCATGCATTCATGACCTCAAGACTAGATTATTGTAACGCTCTACTGGGTGGTTGTTCTGCTCGGCTTTTAAACAGACTACAGTTGGTCCAAAATGCGGCAGCTAGAGTTCTTACTAGAACCAGAAAGTATGACCATATTAGCCCAGTTCTGTCAACATTACATTGGCTCCCTATTAAACATCGTATAGATTTTAAAATCTTGCTACTTACTTATAAAGCACTAAATGGTTTAGCTCCCCAGTACCTAAGTGAGCTCTTAATGCATTATAGTCCTTCACGTTTATTGCGATCTCAGAATTCAGGCCAGTTGATAATACCCAGAATATCAAAATCAACTGAAGGCGGCAGATCCTTTTCCTATTTAGCACCTAAACTCTGGAACAATCTTCCTAGCATTGTTCGGGAAGCAGACACACTCTGTCAGTTTAAATCTAGACTAAAAACACATCTCTTTGCTCTTGCATACACATAACACATTATCAATACATTAACATTTTTCAAATCCGTTAAAGGATTGTTACGCTGCAATAATTAGGTCGGCCGGAACCGAGAACATTTCCTATAACACTAGATATACCTGTACATCAGAATAAGAATGGCATCTACGCTAATATCTGTCTCTCTGCTTATCCCGAGGTTTTCCGGGTGCTGGATCCAGGCCGTATCCAGATCAGATGGAGAACCTGTGTCTGGACCTGACTACAACGCAGCCCAGGAGACAATGGGCCTACAGATCCAGTTCTGGCTGCATAGATTTTTAAATCCCCGTATCCGCTTACAAATATATATATATATAATCTATTTTTAATCTCTATAATAAAAATGTATAATTCAGATTTTGATCTCCATATCCATTTACATATATTATATATATCTTCCAAGGGGTTTTTTCCCTCCTAGGACTTTTTTCCCACGCTGGGTTTTCTCCTAGGGGGTTTTTTCCACCCCTGGGAGTCAGCCGACATTGGCTTAATGTAGCACCATCTTGTATATGTTACATATTACCACGCTTGTTTGTACAGCTTATTTTTAACCACTTCCCTTTTTTTCTGTGCTTCTAATATGTAAAGCTGCTTTGAAACAATTACCAATTGTAAAAGCGCTATATAAATAAATTTAACTTGACTTGACTTGACTAATATATCATCATCTGGAGTGCGATCCCTGTGTCAGCTGCCAGGGCAAGACAAGTCCAACTGCTTCGCAACTGCCAGCAGGATTGTCACATCATTGGGAGGATCTCCTAAATCAGTCCCCAGAGCTTTTTGTAACTTAGCCACTCTGGATACTTCCATGATTCCAAAACTGAGTTCTGCGGATCTGTCACATGCTCAGCAAGAGGATCCTTGTCTTGGAGAGATATGGAGAGCACTCAAACAAGGAGATCTGTCCAAGATCAGGAAGGAAGCTCACAAGGACCTTTCCTTGATCGTGAGGGAGTGGGACAGATTAGTAATGGAGAATGGCGTGATGTTTAGGTGCACTCAAGCTCCAGACAAACCTCGTCGTAAACAGTTGTGCCTGCCCAGGAAGTTCCATGAAGTAGTTCTCAGGTCGCTTCATGATGATTCTGGACATCTGGGTTTTGACAAGACCTATGGCTTGGTAAGAGAGAGATTTTACTGGCCACGGATGAAGGTTGAGGTGGAAAAGTACTGCCAGACATGTGCCAGATGTGTCCAGAGGAAGACTCTGCCAAAGAGAGCAGCGCCACTTTCACACTTATCCAGTGATCGACCTATGGATCTTGTGTGTATGGATTTATTATCCATAGAGCCAGACTCTCAGAACATCTGTAATGTCCTCGTCATCACAGACCACTACACGAGGTATGCACAGGCATTTCCGACTAAGGACCAGAAGGCGTCCACAGTTGCGAAGGTTCTGTGGGAGAAATATTTCATTCACTATGGTCTGCCGAGACGGATGCACTCGGACCAGGGACGGGATTTCGAGAGCAGGCTTATCCATGAGTTGTTTGACCTGTTAGGAGTGGAGAAATCCCGGACAACACCGTACCATCCCCAGGGTGATCCACAACCTGAACGGTTCAACCGGACACTCTTGGACATGTTGGGGACCCTGGATCCAAGGCAGAAACAGCAGTGGAGCCGTCACATTGGACATCTTGTACACATGTACAATAGCAGCCTGAACGAAGCCACAGGATTCTCGCCTTACTTCCTTATGTTCGGAAGGGAAGCCAGATTACCCATAGATTTGGTGTGTCTAGTGATGGTACTTCCACTAAGTCTTACCAGCGCTTTGTCAAGACAATGCAGCGGGAGCTGAAGTCTGCATATGAGCTGGCGGAGGAAAAGGCTGGAAAGAAAAACGCAGGAAATAAGAGAAGATATGATCAGAGACTGCATTACTCTCACCTTGTTCCTGGAGATAGAGTCCTGATTAGGAATCTTGGATTGCAAGGGAAACACAAGTTGGCGGACAGATGGAGTGCTGAACCCTATATTGTCCAGAGTCAAATGCCGAACTTACCTGTGTTTCGTCTTAAGCCAGAGAGTGGAACTAGACCTGTCAAGATTCTGCATAGGAATCACATTCTTCCTGTTGGACAAGGGTTGAGACAGCGCCAAGTTCCTGACAGTGTCCCAAAATCCAGGAATAGAGTTCTGAGACAAAGGAAGAATGTTGAACACAGTCAGAATCCAGGACAGGAAGTGAAGGATGTACCTGTAATGCAGGAAACAGAAACCAGGGTTGATCAGAATGTTGATGAAAGTTCTGATAGTGAGAATGAAATGTATGGAGTGTGGTTTCCCTTACCTGAAACCCGACAGTTGACTCCTAAGAGAATAGAAACCTCTCAGAAGGATGCAGTAGTTTCTGAGAATGTCACAGAGAATGTGGAACACTCTGATGCAAGAGTTGAGATTCCTCAAAGAGTTGAAACAGATGAATCTATAGAGTCTGATTCAAGACTTCTATCAGAAAATGATTCTGACAATTTGCAAGATGTGAGTCGAGTGTCAGATCTCTGTGATACAGTTACAAGTCCTGTGCGAGACCTAGTGAGTGTGGATCGGAGTGATGTGAATCAAACTATCTCTGATACTGTAACTGAAACTGGTAGGAGGTCTCAAAGAGAGAGAATTGTGCCTAAGAGGTTTACATATGATACCCTTGGGGTTCCTAAATTTGAGCCTGTCCTCGCTCAAACAAAGGCTGTAAACCCTGTTAGATACTGTTCTACTGCATATTTGTGGATGAATGTGCCCTCAAAAAGGTTGAGTACCTGTGCAGTTACTTTAAGCCCAAGACAGTAAATTAAGTCATTGCTGTTCAAAGGTTGACTCATAAGTGATAATATTTTGTTCGCTTACTTTGGGAAATATGTGCTGTGCATATGTGATTGTTTAACATTGAATTGTAACCGTACCAAAAAGTGGTTGATATGGTGATACAAATTTCATTATTGTGCAAATAGATATGTGTTCTTTTGTTTTCCCCTCGTTATGAGGACATAACGATTCTTGGTGGGGGGGGAATGTAGAGGCCTGAACAAATGTTTAGATTTCTAAATTTGTAACTGTGTTTGGGTTTGAAATGATACACACATATGCTGACAAAATATAAATTGATTTTGGTTTTATTTGTAATTTTTTTTTATTTATTTTTTTATGAGACATGTTTCTAAAAAGGGTTTTCAAATATGTGTGTTTAAAATAATATAAGAATTGTATTTTATTGTGTTTTCTGAGAGTGTAATTTTGCCCTATGAGAGCTGTGGACTTTGACCCCTCAAGTTCAAGGGGCGGAGTCAGAGAAAACAACGGGGAATGAGTTTTCGCGTGCCGAGAGACCAGTTCAGAGAAAAAAGAGTTGATTTGAACACAGATAAAGTTGATCAGCGTGGAGAAAAGCTGATATTAATCAATGCTCACGGACATTCTGAGTGGCAGCTCGGTTGAGAAAGTTGGCCTTGCATCAGTTTGCAGATTGCAGCACGGGGGAAAATACTTCAGGAGAATTTGGCAAGAGGCCGCGCACTTCAGTCGTGAGTTGAATCGATGGATGAGAACTAGCACTGTGTTTAAGAGAGTTCGGCGAGTCAAGATCGGGAGTTCTGTGAAATTTCGTGGATGCACCACCAGTTCAAGGAGGGAGGAGTTCATCGGGGTCCATTCAACGTCATCGTGGGATGCGTCATGGATGCTGTTATCATCTCGTTGGGGAGTGAGGATTAGAGATTAGTATTCTTTCTGCACTTGAAACCTCAATTTCTTTGGATTCGTGAGTACATTTGTTTGCATCAAAAGAGCTCCAACTAGCGTGCCATCTGTGTACTGAAAATCCCAGCTGGGTAAAATTATTACATTGACATTTGTTTTTTCTTTTTGGTTATTGTTATCATTGTGACTTTGTGAATTGAATTGTTTGATCATTTAAAGCAACACAAAAAGGGGAAAAAAATCACAAAGACAAAATAGTAATAGAAGAATAAATACATTTATTGATTTTCCATAATTTTGTGTGGTTTCCTGTGGGAAAAAAATAGTTTGTTAATTTGTTTTTTCCTGTGAGGGATATTTAATTTCAAATTTAAAGGAAAACACAGTAGTGTTTTAATTTTTTTTTTTAAATAGAAAACATAAATCTGACACTATCAAGTGAAAATCTGAGATCTGGGTTGTGTGATTAACAGAAATTAAGAAAATTTAGAAATGTGCCTCTGACCAGAATAATTTAGAAGTTCCCCTGGACATAATTCCTACATTTGAGCCATATTTATTGGTGAGAGGGCTACAGAAGTTTTTTTTTTTTTTTTTTTTAGGATGAGGTTAAGTGCTCACGAAAGAGATGGGTTTTCAGCTGTCTTTTGAATATTGCCAAGGATTCTGCAATCCGGATGGAGGCAGGAAGATCATTCCACCAGCAAGGGACAGTGAATGAGAATGTTCTGGAGAGTGATTTCGTGCCTCTCTGTGATGGTACCACGAGCCTTCACTCCTTTAATGAGCGCAGGTTTCTGGTAGGAGTGTAGACTCGTAAGAGTGAGTGGAAGTAGGAGGGTGCTGAGCCTGTGGTAGATCTGTAAGCAAGCGTCAACGCCTTGAATTTGATGCGAGCAGCAAGTGGTAGCCAGTGAAGAGAGATGAAGAGAGGCGTGACGTGGGCTCTTTTGGGCTCGTTGAAGACGAGACATGCTGCAGCGTTCTGAATCATTTGTAGAGGCTTGATTGTGCATGATGGCAGTCCAGCCAGAAGAGCATTGCAATAATCAAGCCTAGAAATGACCAGGGCCTGGACCAGAAGTTGTGTTGCATGTTCTGTTAGAAAGGGCCTGATTTTCCTGATGTTGTAAAGTGCAAATCTGCATGACCGAGCTGTCTTTGCAATGTGGTCTTTGAAGGTCAGTTGGTCATCAAGGATTACTCCACGATTTCTGGCCGAATTTTATGGGGTAATTGAGGATGTGCCTAGCTGGATGCTGAAATCATGTTTTAGAGGCGGATTGGCAGGGAAGACGAGAAGCTCAGTCTTAGCCAGGTTGAGCTGTAGATGATGATCTTTATAAATATAAAACACAAACTATATAAATATAAATATAAAACACAAACTGATACATATTTATTTACAATGCATTAAGTTCTGTTTTAAACTAGTGATATTCTTTCAGTTTAATTCAGTGAATGTCATTCAGTATCAACTCAAATAATAATGAGATTTTGAATTTTGTGTGAAATGACAGAACTTATAATGGATATTCTATATGTTTTAAACAGCAGATATTCAGTGTTCAGTAAGTATTGATCTGTTGTTGTTCTGATCAGCTTCAGTTCTCATTAAAGTCTCTAATGAGCTGCTGATGTCAATCACTGTTAATAAATCAGAGATGATTCAATGATGGAATTTACCAGATCTGAGTTATAAAATTAACCTCAGGAAACAATATGGATCTGAAATCAGAGATTCTCTCAGTAGATATTGATTTGAATAATTACTTCACAACTATTAAAGGTATGTTATGAATGTATACAACGTATTTTTTTTTACGTTGGATTTTCTAACATCTTCAATAGAAATTACACCTTTCAGTAGCTTTTGAATGATAAATCATGATTATAATTTTGAGCAAAAATAATTGTGATTATCAGTTTGACCATTTTTCGTGCAGCCCTAAGTCAAATGTCAAGTGTCCCCAACTAAGCAAGCCAAAGGTGACAGCGGCAAGGAACCCAAACTCCAACAGGTGACATCAGGTGGCAAACAAGTGTTAAAATGGAGAAAAAAACCTTGGGAGAAACCAGGCTTAGTCGGGGGGCCAGTTCTCCTCTGGCGAACAGTGCCTTGTTACGATTCAGGTTGCTATCATAAGTCTGATAGGATCACAACATTCAAAGTATTTATTTCAGTTCCATCCAGTTGAGGATCGTATTCATCACGCCGGTATGGACGGTTGTTGAGGAACTGTGGCACTGGCTGTCGTGTTGATGATGTCTTCACAATGGATGATCTGGTCGACTCGATCTCTGCTGATACTTCAGGGCTGCGTTGTGGTCGTGTCAAGGCACCGGTCCTTGGTCTCAGCTGGATACGGCCCGGATCCGGTTAACTACGGTAAACCTTGGGATAAACTGAAAGACTAATATTAGCGTAGATGCCATTCTTCTTCTGATGTAACGAGTACATCTGGTGTTATAGGAAGTGTTCCCGGTTCCAGCTGACCTAATTTATGCAGCCTAATAATCCTTTAACGGATTTGAAAATATAAACTGATAATGTGTTATGTGTATGCCAGGTTAAAGAGATGTGTTTTTAGTCTAGATTTAAACTGACAGAGTATGTCTGCTTCCCGAACAATGCTAGGAAGATTGTTCCAGAGTTTGGGTGCCAAATAGGAGAAGGATCTACCACCTGCGGTTGATTTTGATATTCTAGGTATTATCAGCTGGCCTGAATTCTGAGATCGCAATAAACGTGAAGGACTATAATGCATTAAGAGCTCGCTCAGGTACTGGGGAGCTAAACCATTTAGTGCTTTGTAAGTAATTAGCAAGATTTTAAAATCTATACGATGTTTAACAGGAAGCCAATGCAGTGATGACAGAACTGGACTAATATGGTCATACTTCCTAGTTCTAGTAAGAACTCTAGCTGCTGCATTTTGTACGAGCTATAGTTTATTTATCAAGCGGGAGGAACAACCACCCAGTAGAGCGTTACAGTAGTCTAGCCTTGAGGTCATGAACGCATGAACTAACTGTTCTGCATTTTTCATTGAGAGCATATGTCGTAGTTTAGATATATTTTTAAGATGGAAGAATGCGGTTTTGCAGATGCTAGTAACATGGCCTTCAAATGAAAGATTGGTATCAAAGAGCACACCCAGGTTCCTAGCTGACGATGAAGACTTAACAGAGCAGCCATCAAGTGTTAGACAGTATTCTAGGTTACTGCGTGAAGTAGTTTTCAGTCCAAAAATTAGAATCTCTGTTTTTTCTGAATTTAGTAGTAGGAAATTACTGGTCATCCAGTTTTTTATATCAGCTATACATTCTGTTAATTTAGCGAATTGGTAAGTTTCGTCAGGGCGTGAAGAAATCTAGAGCTGAGTATCATCAGCGTAACAATGAAAACTAATGCCATGCTTCCTAATGATATCTCCCAAGGGTAGCATGTACAGAGTGAAAAGCAACGGTCCTAGTACTGAGCCTTGCGGTACTCCATATTGAACTTGTGATTGATATGACATCTCATCGTTTACTACTACAAACTGATAACGGTCAGATAAGTATGATTTGAACCATGCCAATGCAATTCCACTAATGCCAACATAGTTTTCGAGTCTGTTTAGAAGAATATTGTGATCAATAGTGTCAAATGCAGCACTAAGATCCAGTAACACTAATAGAGAGATACAACCACAATCTGATGATAAGAGTAAATCATTAGTAACACTAATGAGAGCAGTCTCAGTACTATGGTACGGTCTAAATCCTGACTGGAAATCCTCACAGATACTATTTCTTTCTAAAAAGGAACATAGTTGTGATGAAACTGCCTTTTCTAGTATTTTTGATAGAAAAGTGAGATTTGAGATCGGCCTGTAATTGACTAATTCTTTAGGATCAAGTTGTGGTTTTTTAATAAGAGGTTTAATAACAGCCAGCTTAAAGGTTTTTGGTACGTATCCTAGTGATAAAGATGAATTAACAATATTAAGAAGAGGATCTATGACCTCTGGAAGCATCTCTTTCAATAGCTTAGTCGGTATAGGGTCTAACATACATGTGGATGATTTTGATGATTTAACAAGTTTAGACAATTCTTCCTCTCCTAAAGCAGTAAATGAATTGAATTTTTCTTTAGGGACACTACAATGCACTGTCTGACACAAGACTGTAGTAGACGGTTGCATGGTTATAATTTTTTCTCTAATATTATCAATCTTGCAAGTAAAGAAGTTCATAAAGTCATTACTGCTGTGCTCTTTGGAAACATCAGAAGTTGAAGCTTTATTTCTTGTTAATTTAGCCACTGTATCAAACAAATACCTAGGGTTGTGTTTATTTTCTTCTAAAAGGTTTGAAAAATAGGCAGATCTAGCAGTTTTTAAGGCCTTTCTGTACTCAATCATTCTAGTTTTGTTTTCTTCCAGCTGTGCTCCATTTTTCTAGCTGCTGTTTTTAGGGCCCGAGTGTGCTCATTGTACCATGGCGTTGGGTTAATTTCCTTAATCTTTTTTAAATGCAAAGGAGCAACTGAGTCTAATGTGCTGGAAAAGACAGAGGCAATAGTTTCTGTTGCAACATCGAGGTCTTCTAAGCTGTCTGGTATGCTAAGGCGATGAAACTGATCAGGAAGATTATTTATAAAGCGATCTTTAGTGGTAGAAGTGATGGTTCTACCATATTTATGGCAGGGAGGCAGTTTAGCCTCTTTAACTAAATGTAGTATACACAAGACTAGATAATGATCTGAGATGTCGTCACTCTGCTGCAGAATTTCAACGGCATCAATATCGATTCCATGTGACAATATTAGATCTAAAGTATGATTACAACAATGAGTGGGTCCTGACACGTGTTGTCTAACACCAATAGAGTTTAGAATGTCTGTAAATGCCAATCCCAATGAGTCTTTTTTATTATCTACATGGATATTAAAATCACCAACAACAAGGACTTTATCTGCAGCTAGTACTAATTCTGATAGAAAATCGGCAATTTCTTTGATAAAGTCTGTATGGTGTCCTGGTGGCCTGTATACAGTAGCCAGCACAAATGTCAACTTACATAATGTTACGTAAAGCACCATCACTTCGAAGGAATTATATTTGAAAGACTT
Organism: Megalobrama amblycephala; assembly: GCF_018812025.1. Lineage (NCBI taxonomy): Eukaryota > Metazoa > Chordata > Actinopteri > Cypriniformes > Xenocyprididae > Megalobrama > Megalobrama amblycephala. The sequence continues at coordinate 39,869,952 of NC_063061.1, forward strand.
CTGTCTGATACTGTAAATATTACTATAAATTACAGCAACACCTCCCCCTTTTCCTTTCTGTCGAGGATTGTGTCGATAATCATAACCTTGAGGACTAGACTCATTTAAAGTAGTGTAATCGTCCAGTTTTAGCCAGGTTTCTGTCAAACACAGCACATCTAGATCATTGTCTGTGATAATATCGTTTACAATAAGTGCTTTTGAAGGAAGTGATCTAATATTTAACAACCCAAGCTTTATCATTTGTTTATCATTATTATCTCTATTTTTTATTTGTTGAACATCAATTAAATTTTTACCATTAAATGGGTTTGGAAGTTTTTTGTTTTTACTAATTCGGGGTACAGACACAGTCTCTATGTGATAATATCTAGGTGTAAGAGTTTCTATGTGTTGGGATTTATCTGACTTCTGTAACGTGAGGCAGCTAGCAGACGGTCGGTTTAGCCAGTCTGTCTGCTTCCTGTCCTTGGCCCCAGTTTGTCATGTTTCAGCTCTAAGACTATGTGTCATATTACTAGAGAGAAGAGCAGCACCATCCCAGGACGGATGAATACCATCTCTTTTCAACAGGTCAGGTCTGCCCCAAAAACTTTTCCAATTGTCTATGAAACCTATATTATTCTGCGGACACCACTTAGACAGCCAGCCATTGAGTGATGATAATCTGCTAACTATCTCATCATTCCGACGAACAGGAAGGGGACCAGAGCAAATTACTTCTCCTGACATTGTACTTGCGAGTTCACACACCTCTTTAATGTTAATTTTCCGACTGTGCATTATGTCAAGTAACCTGCTCTGTCTTGACCCAGCAAACACTGATCTGACAGCATCGTGTCCCTGGCCAAAAAATAGTCACTTTGGAGCATAAATGGGTTAAAAAAAAGGGCTCTGCCCATAGATATATAGGCTACTCACCCATCCATATTGTGCAGGATATGTTCAGGTCTGAATTAAGCTCTCTTTGGAATCCATTATTATTAATTGTTAATCTTTCTCTCACAGTTGAAAGAGAAGACCAAGAAAAAACCAAGAGCATGGAAACAGGCACAAAGAGTTACAGACAGTTTGATCTTGAGGAACACACAGAGAAACTGGTGAGATGGAACAGCATGATGCGTCTAATGGACTGTAAGTAATTTATATCATGAAATCATCATACTTGAGTTAACCATGGAGGTGTAAAGTAGTTGAGTGATTGTACTTCATTGATTATGGGCTATACATGAGTATTGTGAAATTTGACTCAAGCACTTTTGCGACTGAACACTTTGTACTCCATACTGTTTCATACAGACATTAAAAGAACAGTCCGTTTGCAGACAATCATCAGCTCATGTTTATCATGTGAATCTGCTGTAGATTGATTTTTCTTTCTCATTCTGATGTACTGTTCGAAACGTGGTGAGTTTATGACTGTTATAATTATATAAACTCATAACCGTGTTGATAAACATAGCCTAATGTTGCATCATATGTTTGTGTGTGAATATAATGAATAATTAGACTCTTTTCTGCCCTCTTTTAGAAAACAAGACAATAATTTACAGTGCTGATGTCTTCAGTTCATCACCAAGTGCTCTGTTCCTCCTGTTACAAGACCTGTTTCACTCCTGATCTACTTTACATTATTAGACTACTGGCCATAAAGCCTTAAACACTGAATAGATATGTAAATAACATGTTGTATTGTAAATATGTCATGTAAATATGGTGACAGACACTTGTAATTATTGTATTCATGAAATGTCAGCACATTTTTCTGACATGGTAAATGACTGTATGTTTATTTATGATTCTACATCATGATCAATATTTGGTTGTATTCAGGCTGTTGTATCACACAGTTTTATACACTAAACTCCTGCTGTCCAAATTAAATCTTTTGGTGTGAGGTGATTTTATACTTCTGTAATATTTTTGAAATGTAGTGAGGCACTGAAGACTTGTGTTATAGGGCTGGACCAGAGGAACTGTTGTTATTGTCCATGTTCCACCGGTTCGGTTTAGGGTTGGACGTTCGTCTCTGGACGTAACAATATGTAGTGTTGATATGGCATCTAAAAGCACTAATGAACTGATTCAATTTTGTGACATCTTGCCTTTGCTGAAAATCTGGCCAATTTTTAATTAAATAAATGCAGCTTTGGTGAGCAGACGAAACTTCTTTTAAAAACATTAAAAATCATACAGATTCCAAACTTTTGACCGGTAGTGTCAGCATTCTACCTCCTGTAGTTTGTCTCCATGCCTCTAGAGGTCCCCTGTGTTCCCCTCTGCCTTAATTCTTCCTCGTTTGATCTTGTTAGCATTATCCAGGTCACCTGTGCCTTGTTTCTCCTAGGGTATTTTAGCTGTGATTTTCCCTATTTTCCTTACTTGTTTTTTGAGTCTTGGCAGCGTGCTATCTGCTTTGTACTTCCAAGCCCTTCCAAGCCCTTCCAAGCCCTTCCAAGCCCTTCCAAGCCCTTCCAAGCCCTTCCAAGCCCTTCCAAGCCCTTCCAAGCCCTTCCAAGCTACCTCAAGTAAGGTGTTCTTAGTTATTTGATTGTTTTTGAGCCCTAGTTTTGTTTTCTCCCCTCGTGGAGTTTTTTATTTTCCTGTGTGGTGTGTTTTTTTTTTTTTTTTTTTTTTTTTCTTTTCATTTATCTTTCATGTTATTAATGCCTCTGTCTGAGAATAACTTTTGTTGGATTTTTGGCTTGCAAAACTTTCGTTTGGGTCCAACGTTACAGCCTCTGTGGCCTAGTGGCAGATCTCTCAACCACCACACCAGAGACCTGAGTTCTAGCCTGGCTTGTGACCGGTAGTGTATAAATGCTATATTCACTCTGCATGGGTCAGAATATGATGTGATAAAATAGTAACACATTAAAGCAATGTAAAGGTGGATTCATAGAAAAAATATTTAGCAAAATATTTTTTTAAATTCTATTCCAGTTATTGGTAAAAGTGATGACTTGTAAATAATCTTAACTGTCTCACGGTGGAGCTGTTGCTCAGGCTAGGGTACATCACTAAAACACCCTCAGTCTTTTCAGAAACACTCTCAGAGATTTGATTCTTCTGCAGAAACTGCTTTGTCCCATCATGTAGTAATAAAACAACTTTAATCTTACACGTAACGTAACATACTTTATAAAATAATATTAAAAACAATTCATCATCAGATGAATCCAGAAATCCATCCGAGTCTCTGGTAAGAACATGAATTCACTTCATTTAGTGTTTCCAGTTTCTAAAAGTGAAGGGAAACGGATCTTCTGTGTGCTTAAGTGAAATGACAGATAAATCACATGATCAATCTGAGAATATGATTCTGTTGGATCAGAACACACAAACTCACAGTCAGTGTTCAGATATTAAATACTGACTGCTCTGAAAAACTTGCATTCACATTTGCAGATCCTTTTAACTCTGCTGTAATCCTGATAATTAGGGACTTTAAGCAACGGCAACGACGACTGGAAGTAAACTGTCAACTGCTGTAGCTAAAGAACGCGAAAATCACTAAGAAACGACAAAGAGGACGGCGTGGATCATTTAATCATTTGACATGGTAAACAATACTTTACATGTAAATAAAAACAAGAGAATGACATACAGATACAACTAAAATACCACATAACCATAGAACATAACATGTGTCTATTTTGAACTCTTGGCATTTTAAAGTGTCCCCCCTTCATTTCAGTGCACTTTTTTTTAGTTTGTACCTCACAAAGTTTCTGAGTTTTAGTATTTTTTTTTTTGTGTTTCCCATTTTTATGACACTTTAACACATCCAAATCATGTCCTTGATTTTTGTGTGTTCACATAGCTCAGGGGTAGGCAAGTTCGGTCCTAGAGAGCAGCTGTCCTGCAGAGTTTAGCTCCAACCCTGAAAAAAAAAAAACTTCACCTGCCTAGCCACAGGCTGCGTCCGAAAACAACTGGAAAATGAGGACACATTTCAAGGTAGTAAGGCATCAAGGCATGTCCGAATCCAATGTTAGCTTCACTTCCTGTCTCATGAGATGCCTTCCTCAGATCGATTTTTGAAGGAAGCATGGATGTATCCCTAGCTGCCTTTGATATCCCACAATCCTGTGCTTTCCATTCTGTGACAGTTGAGCTAGAAAAATAAAGATGGAGTGCGAAAGTTGCGTTTGCTGCTCATTTTGTGTATAAATGTACGATTTTGACCAACATATTTAAATTTTGATATCATTTCTATGGAGAAATTACTACTGTAATAATTAAAGGTCCCGTTTTTCGTGGTTTTTTGAAGCTTTGATTGTGTTTATAGTGTGCAATATAACGTGTTCATGTTTCGCGTGTAAAAAAACACAGTATTTTTCACATAATTTACTTATCTGTATACCGCTGTTTCCACTGTCATAAAAACGGGCTGATGACTTCCTTGTTCTATGAAGTCCCTCCTTCAGAAATACGTAACGAGTTCTGATTGTGCCAGCGGTTCCTGTGTTGTGATTCGACAGCAGCTTAGCGCTCCTTGCCCGGAAAGGTCACGCCTCTTACCATAACGTGGAGATGCATGCGCTCAGTGTTATTGTAAACATGTCTTTAATTTTACCCTATCAATTTGAGCCGGAATCAGACCCGGTGATTGGACTGCGGGATGAAAATAACAGCGTTTCGACGACATGGCGACTAACACACTCTACAAACGCAACTCTTGTGTATTCCTGTGGGCGGAGGTTAGTCAAAAAACTGTTTTAGTGACGTCATTAAAGAAGGAAGTAGAGGGATGTAGTCCAAACTGGCCGTTCGATGTAGGCGACTTCTGTTAAATAAAATATCTCGCTTGGCATTGAACTTTGAGCTTTAAAATTTTACAGATTTTATTTATACTCTAACAACAACATTACACACTAACTAAAGTTTGAAACATGGGATCACGAAGAACGGGACCTTTAAATATTTGTTTAGTTCTCATCAAAGCTTGCGCTATATTGCTGTAGATCATTAAACTGTTACGCTGCCTCAGAAGTCTGTCCGAAATCAATTTCGTGAGGTACCTTCATGCATAAACGCTGCCGTACAAGTCATTCTCTTATAAGACAGCGAGGCAGCAAGACAGCTACCTAGGTTTTCGGACGCTTGATTAGCTTGTTCAGGTGAGTTTGATTAAGGTTGGAGATAAACTCAGCAGGACAGCGGCTCTCTAGGACTGAACTTGCCTATACCTGACATAGCTAATGTGACAAAAGTCACCAAGTTTCATCCCAATCTGATGAAGCAAAAAATTAAAATTTAAAAACATAAAAGTTTTCAGTCATTTTTGACTGACGAGAACCAGAGGGTTAATAATGTTAATACTTGAAGGAATTGAATGGCTTTGGTCTAAAGAAATAAAGTAGTTAGTATCATCAGCGAGTTGAGATATTTTAAACTCTTTACCAAATATAGAAATACCTTTCAAAAAGGGGATTTTGTAAAATATTTAGTGGCTAAAAGAAATAGAAATGAGGAAATGGGGCATCCTTGTCGCACTCCTCTGTCACAATTAAAATGTTTAGTAGTTTGCAAGATAACCAAAACTTGAATATCATTATAAAGCTTTCTTATCATGCTAATATATTTATTTCTGAAACCAAAAACACCAAGGCATTTAAACTAAAATTAATGCTCTGGTTTAAATGCTTTAAAAAATCCAAAAGCATTATAATAGCGTCTGAATCAATATTCTCTGAATAATTAATGAGGCTGAATACTGATCTTATATTGGAGCTCTTGTGTCTATTTTCCATGAATCCATTTTGTGTTTCGGCAATTATTGTGTTCAGACCAGATTTTATACGAGTTGTGAATATTTATTAGAAAAAAATGACTTTATATTTTACATATAGTCAAGGCTAAAATCATTTTCCTTTTTTTTTTTTTTTTTTTTTTTTTTTTTTTTTTTTTTCTTTTCTTTTTTTTTGACCTTTGACCTTTTTTAGGATTTCATCATTTATAACTGACAATGTCCTAACTTCTTTCTTTCTTACTATGACCTTATTTTCTGTCGTTACTATCATCAATACTTTCTGGAAAAAACTTTTCCTCTCTGTGTTCTATAAATCTTTCTAACATAAACCTAAAACAGGCAAAAGGCTGTTATTCTGCTAGTCAGTAATGATCATTAGTGCAGTTATACAAAACAAATCTATCCTCCAAAAGGACTTTGTCATTTAACACACATATTTTTTGGTATTTGAATAATTGAATTTACAAAATGTGCATTAAAATGGCCAAAAACCTTAGAAAACACATTTGGATGTTCAAAGCACTTAAAGATCATGTGCAATCCATTATTTTATTATTGATTTATTGTGGTTTATGTCACTCTAAAGCTGCTTTACTTTCAGAAAGAGTGGAAACACTGCTGTAGTTCATGATCAATATGATTCAAAGACACATTAAATGTGCTTCATGATGATCCTCATTCATCTTCAGTTTCTCTTCACTGTTTCTGATCCTGAAACTAAAAGACTTTCAGTAAATCTAGTAGCGCCATCTAGTGGACAGAGTTAAACTCCTGGTAATCTTCTGCGTATTAAAATACTAAATATACATTTATTTATTTGATTGATATAAAACCCTAATTCTGTTTCATGCTAGAAATATTCTGTAGTGACTCGACCAATCGATGGCTTTTCAGAACAACTCATTTTTCCAGCCTGTGTAAAATCTGTCCAATATAAAGGCATGGTAGATGTGAATGTGTGTGACCAGTAGAGGGCGATCTCAGTTAAAGCTGAAGCATTTGGGCTGCACCAAAGATATTACAGTAGATAAAGATATTACAGTAGACAAACCTGTGTGAATATAAGTGAGGAATCAAAAGGGTTTCAATGCAGGCCAACAAATGAAAGGATGAAGGGTCATAATGTGTTTTTATAATGTGTCAGTAATGATCTGAAGTTTTGAATGATCTGCTGGTGTCATCAGTGTCATATCAGTCGTTCTGACATCAATCTTCACTGAATTCAGCTCACAGGATCTTCAGACAAGCTGCACAAAAGTTATCAAACACAGGGCTCTCAAGTTTTGGAGACAGGCAAGAGTGACATCCCCCCCCCCCATAAAAAACAAAAAAACAAAAAAAACAACTTTCGCCACCTTCTCTGGGCCAGCATCCTGTAACCTGCCCTCAGGGTGAATGATGATGTTTATTAGTTGTCTTTTACCTGACACCTTTGAAAGACAGATGCAATGATTAATGCATCCACAGTGTTTCCCACAGGATTTTGTGAGACTGTAGTGGGTGGACATCGTTTCCTCTAGGGGGGTCGGGGGGCATGCCCCCCTGGAGGAAAATTTTGTACATTTTAAATTTAAATGCATGAATCTAGTGCATTCTAAGAGCAAAATTAAGTGACTAGATCAATGAAGAAATGTGTTCTCTTGTAAACAATTTTGTGCTCTAAAAGTAATTTATTTATTGCTGATGGTTGGGCACATCAGTCATGTACACAACATATAGTAGGCTAAATGAGAGTTCGTAAGTGGTCAAACATGTAGAGTACACATTTAAACCATTAAAAATATGTAGCAAAAGAGGTTACCTTTGTTGAATTAATTTATTTGTGGGAGCCTGTGTCTGTATTTGTGGAACTAATGGTCACTCTTTGATTTGTTAAACAATCCAGAATGCACTAAACACACCACTTCATTATAGATAAAAATAACAAATGAATAAAAATATATAATCATAAGCTGACCAATAAATAAATAAGTAAACTAGGTGAGTATATAATTCAGCAGCAAAAAAGTATTCTAGCCTAATTCTTGGAGGAAAAAAAAGCTATGGAATGGCTTCAGATGACTTTAAATATAGGCAAGGCAAGGCAATTTATTTGTATAGCACATTTCATACACAATGGTAATTCAAAATAAAATTATTAAAACTATTTGGAGAGAGAGATGTTTAATGTAACAAAATGTCAGTCATCGTGTGATAGCAAAATATAACTAGGCCTAGACTACTTGTTCTGAGCAGGTGTCAATGAACAGGCTGTAAAACTGTTGGCTAAGTTCAGACACTCATGAAAAACTGATGCTGATTATCTGATTATCTAACAGTAGTCAAGTTGTCATTGTTTGTGTCAAACAAGTTGTGAATTTGTTGTAACATTAAAACAGGAGATCATGACTTACTCTGTGCTCAAAGTGATGCTCAGAGCTCCAGTGTTCTCCTCTGTGGGTGAACGAGGATGATGGTGAACAATTCCAAAATATGCTTTTTTTTTTTTATTGGTTGTTGCGTTAAATCTTACCCAGATACAATAGTGCTATTTTCTGATTGGCTATTGTGTAGCCTCTTTCTTTTTTTTGATTGGCTGATAAGTGGCAGGTTCGAGACGCGCTTGATTCCTTCCCGGTTCCAGAGAGAGCGGCGCGGCCAGATACATTTTGGGCGCTGCGGCATATTAAATATATGACAAATAGTTTTTCTGCGTGAGAAATACAATGTGTGGCGGGAGTGCGTGACAAAAGACCGAAATGAGTGACTGTCACGCTCAATGCGTGACACTTAAGAGCCCTGCAAACAGGTTTCAGTAGATAAAGATAACTAGGATTTCATTATGTTTGTGTTGTGATTTGCTCCTTAAATATAGCTATATCTTTAACTGTGAATCTTTGAATTGATTGTTAAATATATTTAGACTTTAGAGGGAGTTTCTGCAGCAGATGTGTGGAGGAGTTTGTGTGTTTCTGTCGGATCTTGTCCAAGAATTTCACAGTTCATGACAGTCGTTTTCTTCCATCTTTATTATGATTGGAATGAAATCAGAAGCACTTCAGAACATCTTACAGAAATAATGTCTTAAAGCAGAGGTTTTCAAACTGGTGTCCAGTGTCAAGAAGATGCTAAAGGTTGAACATCTCAGATTTCAGAGAGAAATAATGTACTTTCTTTATTCACAAACACAGATGATTATATTTTAGGAAGGTGTTTCTTCACAAGAAGATCATCATATTTAAGATCTGTAGCTTCAAAATGACCAAGTTTATAAATTCTTAAACAACTCTAACGGAGACACAGTGATGACATCAGCGATTACTATAAAACTATAAAATTCAGAAAAACATGTAATATATTTACAAATATCAAATACTTTCATACACATTCATTGCCAGAAAGAACGGAACTGTTAACTTTTATTAATGTACATTCACTAATGAATACTGTACTATTAAATAATTTAATATCTTTAAAAATATACAAAACCAAATCAAATGAAATCGAAAATAGAAGTGTTTTAAATATGAAAACAGTACAGATGTGATCAAACACTGAACTCTGAGAGTTTTTAAAGCTGTGTCACACAGCTTTAGTCTTTGGCTGCATAATAAATCAAAGAATAATCTATATTGCAATATTGATTAGTGCATTTATGAAATTTCAAAAGCTGCAATTTAAATATACACTTCATTCATCTGTTCATTTTTAAATTCTCATAGCTGACTATACATCATCATCATCATCATCATCATCATCATCATCATCATCATCATCATCTTCTTCTTTTTCTTTTTCATCTTCTTTTTTTTCATCTTCATCAATGGCTACTTTCCATGCATACAAAAGAAAAGAATCAGAACTCGGACCGTTACAGTCAAACATGTTTTGGAAAATATATATTTCATATAAAAATTTAAAATAATATATTTTTTGTGCATTGCATATATTGCAATAGTTATTGTTATAATGCAGTGCATTTTCATGACAATAAACATAAAATGCTATAACTTTTAAGTTCCTTTTTAAAACTGGTTTCACTTCAGCAATAATCTGCATTGTCGTCTTTAAAAAGAGAGCAAACTTCAGTCTGTGCTTCAAAACATTCTAGATTTATGACGGTTTAAGCTGGAAATTTCATTTGTCTGTGCTGCAAAAGTGAATAAATGGATTATAACTACTGCATAAATATATTTTAGTACAATAAAATCCCCTAAAAATACAAAATGTATTAAAAAAAACATTGATTAATAAATATTAATTTTTAAATAAGATTGAACAAAAATATAGTACTTTTTTCACTGAAATTTAAAAAAAACATTTTTGGCTGACAGGAAGAGCACAGGGTTAAAAAACATTCAGTCTAAGATGAAAATAAAAGTACATTGTGATTGATTTCATACTCAGTTTTAGAGGTAAACATTGCTGTCTGATCCAATAATGTGAAACACACATCAGAATTTGTGCCAAAATAAAACCATGATGGATCACCATTTGAAAATGAAAAACCAAGATATTATTATTATTATTATTATTATTATTATTATAGTACTATTGTCATTTTACAGTTGTTTTGAAATATTTTTTTATTAAATATTTGACTTCTATCAAATCAAATTCAGTCTTCAGTTTTTTTTCAGTTTGTTGCTATTGTTATTTACAGTATGAAGCCTTTCTAAAAAGTGACTAACAGAAAACACCTTACACTTCATACACATTTCATATTTATATTTTTAAAACCGTCATATTACAGTCTCTCATGAATCTGTGAAATCACGAATGCTTACAGTTGTCAATAATTCATCATTTAGTGTCCATGATACCACACTTCCATTGGTTTCATGTGATCACAGATGGCCGATTGATTGGTGCACATCTTTCAGAGAGCAGATGTAAAACTGTTTGAGGCTGTAAAAGATACTCACAGCTTGGCCTGCCTTTTTCAGTGCTGTTCCGTCGAACTTGTGTCAGGATCTGTTTCTCTACTTCATCAGATGAATCTCGTCCTCTTTGCTCTTTATTTTCTGATTCCTGCAGTTTCTGATGATCCATCTTCTGCTATTAATTTCTGTTGCAAAACGTACAGTTCAGAATCAAAGTAAAGTTTGCCACTTATCAGACATTCTTGTGCAATACAGATCTACATTTTAGTTTCATAGGTTAATAAACAATTAAAGATAGTGTTTTAATTACCGTGATGAGCTCTGGAGGGAATCTCCACTGTCTGCGGCTCTGAGAGCTTGAGCATTTAAAGCAACACGAGGGACGCATGAGGGGAAATTCAGGGAACTCCTCCTAAGATCACAGCCAACAGATAAACTGCATTTCTGAGAGTTTGTACCAACATGGTCTTGGATTGGAGTCAGAAAGTTTTGGAATAACGCCAGATGTGTGTATTCCACACCAAACACACAACAAACACAGAATGACATGTAATGAAATGATTGACTCTCTGCACAGAATGCAATAAATTATACAGAATGAAGGAATAAAGGAATAAAGAAGAAAAAATCTGAAGATTAGGGTTAAGAAAACCCAGATTAAGAATGAAAATCATGAAAATGATCTGCTTATTGAAAAGTAGAGATTCCTCACTCTGAGATTCCTCACATGATCTTGTTCGTTCAATGATAACTGGACAGCTATAGGCCTGAGACTTCAGTTTTGTTCTCATCTAATTGTAAAAAATTATTTGCCAACCAATGTTTAATTTCTTTACAACAATTTAAGGCTTTCTCAGATGAGCGATTTTTGTCTACATCATTTGGTCTCTTCTGACAGCTTATAAACTGAATAGAATTGTGGCGAACAATAGAGATATTAAAGTATTGTAATGTACAATCTGAACTATTGCTCAAACCAGAATTAAGAGAATATTAACGTGCTTTTCCCTTTCTAGACCATCATCTGTTCAGTTTTATGGCCCTTTGGTTTCATTTAAGTTTGTTTCAGTTTCAGTGTTTGTATTCCATGTCAATACTTTATTCAGGGAATAAGAAAGAATTGATATCTGTTGATCTTATAGAGAAGAGTTTATTCTGCCACTTCCACACACAGCACAGGTATCATCATGCCCGCACACGACGAGAAGGTTTTTACCCTGTTAATCGTGCACATCAGAGCGCCAGCACCACCATCCCTTCCTCTTTCTGCACACATTCATACGCTCAGATACTAGATAAGGTTTTTAACCTGTTACTTCTACAGATCAGCGCTCCAGCCTTTTCTTTACTCTCTTCTGTACAGCAGTGTATTATATTACAGTGTTTCTACAGTATGTTCTTCCACTGTCCGTCTATTTAAACATGCAACTTAAATAACTTTGCCTACATCAATGGCTTTGAGAATATTTATTTTTGCTAAAGATAATGTTGAAAGCTAAAGTAATTGTAACTTTATCTAAAGCTTCAGGATGTGCTTTCCTATCAGTTCTTCCGGCGTGTTCTGCACTGTTGGCTCTAGTCGGACACTGTCTGGGTTTACTGCGGTCAAGCCAGCCGCCACCCAGAAATGAGCGGTCAATCTAGCCGCCCCTATATTTTCGCGGTCCGCGCATACACTTGGTATTACGGTAAGACTGTCTGTGAACCGATCTGAACGTGATTTCACATTCATTCATTTATTCAGTCAGTCAGTCAATCTGTATGAATGAATAAAAATAACTAAAAAAAAATATATTTCACAGCTCAATTTCACCTGAAAATGATAGTAAACCTCAAAGCCTGACATTGTATGCTGCTGAATTCCAAAATTAAAGCCCTCCAACACTCATACGTTGTTTTGTCCATACATTGTGAAACTGAATACATTTCACAGACCTATTTTACCGCGTGTGGAGAGGACACCTTATCACGGTGTTAACGGCACCGTTTCAGCAGGATATTCTGATGTTGGATTCCAAAATAAGAGCCCCCCCAAAACTCATGTTTGTGCTGTTTTAGAAATTTATAAAAAATACATTTCTACTTTCCACAGACTAATTTCACCTCAGATGGACAGTACACCTGGTCACAGTGTCAACTGCACCGTTTCAGCACATTCTGATGTTGCATTCCAAAATAAGAGCCCCCCCCAAAACTCATGTTTCTGCTGTTTTGCTCAAATTTTCAGAAATTCATAAAAAATAAAATCCTAGTTTCCACAGACTAATTTCACCTCAGCTGGAGAGGACACCTTGTCACAGTGTCAACTGCACCGTTTCAGGACATTCTGATGTTGCATTCCAAAATAAGAGCCCCTCAAAACTCATGTTTCTGTTGTTTTGCTCATATTTTCATATTTTCAGAAATTCATAAAAAATAAAATCCTAGTTTCCACAGACTAATTTCACCTCAGCTGGAGAGGACACATTCTCACAGTGTCAACTGCTCCGTTTCAAGACATTCTGATGTTGTATTCCAAAATAAGAGCCCCCCAAAACTCATGTTTCTGCTGTTTTGCTCATATTTTCAGAAATTCATAAAAAATAAAATCCTAGTTTCCACAGACTAATTTCACCTCAGCTGGAGAGGACACATTCTCACAGTGTCAACTGCACCGTTTCAGGACATTCTGATGTTGTATTCCAAAATAAAAGCCCCCCCCCCAAACTTATATAGAAATAGTAGACCATCCGGGGACTTTTGGCATACTCTTTTCAACATACTATGCTTTGGGACACACTTATTTTAATCTCACATACTATTTAGGATGGATAGTATGGACATTGGAACGCAGGGTATGAGAAGGTGTACTGTCCATCTGAGGTGAAATTGGTCTGTGGAAACTAAGACTTTTATTTTTATGATTTTCTGAACGTATAGTCAAAACAGCGCATAGATATGAAGTTTGGGGGGCTCTTATTTTGGAATGCAACATCAGAATATCCTGAAACGGTGTAGTTGGCACCGTGACAAGGTGTACTGTCCATCTGGGGTGAATTTGGTTTGTGGAAACTAGGACTTTTATTTATATGACTTTCTGAATGTATAGTCAAAACAGCGCATAGATATGAAGTTTGGGGGGCTCTTATTTTGGAATCCAACATCAGAATATCCTGCTGAAACAGTGCCGTTAACACCGTGATAAGGTGTCCTCTCCACACGAGGTAAAATAGGTCTGTGAAATGTATTCAGTTTCACAATGTATGGACAAAACAGCGTATGAATGCTGGAGGGCTTTAATTTTGGAATTCAGCAGCATACAATGTCAGGCTTTGAGGTTTACTATCATTTTCAGGTGAAATTGAGCTGTGAAATATATTTTTTTTAGTTATTTTTATTCATTCATACAGATTGACTGACTGACTGAATAAATGAATGAATGTGAAATCACGTTCAGATCGGTTCACAGACAGTCTTACTGTAATACCAAGTGTATGCGCGGACCGCGAAATATAGGGGCGGCTAGATTGACCGCTCATTTCTGGGTGGCGGCTGGGGTTTTTGGGGGATTATTCAGTAATCGGCTGTTTAGTTTAGGGAACGAGCCTTAGCGTGAGAATAATAGCAAAACAGTGAGCAAACAACAAGTCAAGGCGATACAGAGACGAGGCTGCAGACACGAGCACACAGTCATCAAGGGGGTTTGAGGTGAACACACGCGACGCCATTCATTCCTGCATGCGAGCACCCAAGCGGCAACCTCCCCCAGTTTCTCGTGAAGCCAATACGGAAGTAACTTAAACTGCGATTCATCGACTGGCCGCTAGGGACAGGCTGCAAAAGGGAGCAGAATCTCATTGACCATCATGTTAAAGGGATACTCCACCGTTTTTCATAGTTAAGGGAATAACATAGTTTAATAAGACGAGTTGATACATACCTCTCTCGTCTCAGTGCGTGCACTAAATCGCTCTGTCTTGCGGCGAAACTTTGTTAGCACTTAGCTTAGCCCAGTTCATTCAATAGGGGCCAAGCAGAGAAGCTACCAAACACCTCCACGTTTTCCCTATTTAAATACAGTTACTCGAGTAGTGTAACTTGACTTGGCGCAGTAATATCTTCACTCGTGAAAAGTCCTCTCACCGGCCGCCGCTCCCTCTCCTCCTCTCTCTCATTTCCGTTAATAGAACCAACGTGACTTTTACCACCTGTGCTATTAGCAAACTGCAAGAGATCATTTGCAATGGCGGACTTTGTAGATGATTATGACTTGTTTGTAGCAGACCCATATCTGTTTGAACCCGAGTACACGGAGGAGGAATTAGCTCTTATGGACCGTGAGAAGGAAAAAAGATACGAACCAGAACAGACCGGAGCCGGCGAAAGAACACAGGCAAACAGCAACTGGTGGTGCAAGTGTGACTGTTGCGAACAGCAACAGTGTTTTTGGATTCTTGTTCAAAGCAGCTAACCAAGCTCTCCGCTGCATGTGGTGAGTTGGAATTCTGTGAAACATGACGGCACTATATACCTTCTCCTTGTTATCACAACCCTTTACGATGCACGTTATAACCATGATTGTCCACAAACTATCTTCCTACAACCTGATACTTCGTCAACTCTGCTCAAACTATTACTACTGGTGCAGGTCACGTTGGTTCTATTGACGGAAATGAGAGGGAGCGGGGGCCGGTGAGAGGACTTTTCACGAGTGAAGATATTACTGCGCCAAGTCAAAGTGCTCCCGAGCACTTGCTATGGTATTCCGCCATACAATATAGTTATCCATTTTACACGTTTAGAAAAGTGCAACGTTTTGTTTTGTGTCACCGTCCTAGGTCGAGTTACACTACTCGAGTAACTGTATTTAAATAGGGAAAACGTGGAGGTGTTTGGTAGCTTCTCTGCTTGGCCCCTATTGAATGAACTGGGCTAAGCTAAGTGCTAACAAAGTTTTGCCGCAAGACAGAGCGATTTAGTGCACGCACTGAGACGAGAGAGGTATGTATCAACTCATCTTAGTTAAGGGAATAACATAGTTTAATATGAAAAAACGGTGGAGTATCCCTTTAAATTAGCCAAGTTTACAGAAGAAAAAAACATGTTTACACTCTGGTTCAAATTGTGTTTTGGTCTATACTGCTAATTTTGCCTTTCATGACAACTCTGAGGGGGGTGATTATTTTTTTTTTATAACTCATCCGTTTAAATTATATTAAGCCTTAAAGTTCTGCATAATTAAGGGCGTGGTCACTTGAGTGACAGGTGGATTGGCGCTGCTGTCTGTGAGCCGTCACTTTACCTCAGCTAATTCCAGCCGCTGAATTTGGCATCTCAGCCGTATTTGTGCCTTTTTTCTGGATTATTTTATACAATATATGGCTTGCTGCATACTCGAGACAGATGTCAGTCTGTGTGCATGTGCTGGCATGCGGAACACACGTTGTTGGATCGTCGTGGCATTGGCTAAAAGTTTTGTTCCTGAGATTTACTACAATGACAATACCAGGAAGATATACAACTCCGACAGCACTGCTTGGACATTATAACTAAAACTGCTGCACTATTTTGAAAAATTATACTTTGGACACATGCTCATTAGTTTGAGAGAACATTTGAGAGTTATACAGATATCTGGTACTCTACGTATAGAGTTTTACTTTATAAACGATGCTCAGATTGCATCCTTTCTTGAAGAACGATGATGGAGAGCAAATCATTCCTTAGATATGAAATGCAAACAATGGATAATATATAAAGATTTCATGGATTTAACGCTTTCATGAACAAAAAGTATTTTTTTTTATGTTTTGAAATGGACATTTTACCCAAGTGCAACGGATTGGATTCATCTTGCGGTCTCTATTTCATTGAAGGTATGAAGTCCCAGTTGATTTTTTGTGTTATTTGCACACCCCACACAAATTAACCCTTAAATGCATACCTCGGGTCTTTAGTGACCCAGGACATAATTCACTACCCTCCTCCTCGTTCATTTTTTAAAGTTAGACATCGACCTGCTTGGTATTCCTCAATCAATTTATTATAAAGAATATAACAAGAAAAAAATCATAAAATTATTAAAGAATGCCTATTTTTGCATTCATTTTGTGTAAAAATTGTATAGGGTCGCAAACGACCTGAGGTGTGTATGAATGTATGTGTATTTTTTTCTGCGCAACAATAATTGAATCTTAGATGACGGAAAAAGTACAATTCACCTTTATTCCATAAGGTGGCAATGTCTGATACACAATGCTGAAGTGACGACTCATTCAGACAGAAAACAAAATAATAAGAAAAACATGAAATGGCTCAGCGATTTACTGCAGAGCAAATACTGAAGGCAATCAGATATGACTGTAACTGTTACTGGATGGATCTGGGGCCTGTTTCAATAAGGAGGTTCAACCAACTCTGAGTTTAAACTTGAACTCTGGGTTGACTTACTCTGAGATGGGAAACTCTGGGTTTTCTGTTTCAGAACAGCTGAACTGAGTTAGTTCAGTCGACTCTGAGTAGGTTGACTCGGAGTTAAGCGCGTGCACCACGACTATGAAAAGCCATCATCAATGGAGCTCCGATATTACGATTCACCATGGCAACAGCACGTGACAAAAGGACATCCACATACTTCTGAGTCATTGCAAGTTTAATTCTTATCACTGTTATAATATCAAAGGTGAAAACTGGTAGAATAGTAAGTTATTGAACTAATATTTATTTTCATGGTATCCCACATGCAAAAAAAGAAGAAAAAAAATAATGCAGGATGCAATAATAAGACTGTAAATGATTTTATCTAGGGATGCACCGATCCGCCTTTTTCACTTCCGATACCGATCCCGATACCTGGGATTCAGTATCGGCCGATACCGATCCGATCCGATCTTCAAGTAATAAGAAAAGCGCTAAATTACCTAATAAACTGTATGCCTCACTTAGGGCTGTGACGGTCGGCATGACAACCGCGCCACCGCGGTCGTGGAGTGTCACCGGCGGTAGTGTGGCGTGTATATAATATATAATCTCAAAGGTCGGGTTAACCGAGAATTTTCCGTCATTGATGGAATTTTTTTTAGCAGTGACGGAAAAAATCTGCAGCCTGTCCGTCATTTTGACAGATTACTGAGGCTGATGTAACTTAACTGTAATTCCCACCCCTGTCCAGTAGGTGGTGAGTGTGCTCCAGTGTGGCAGCAGAGCGCGAGTTCAGTCTCCAGAATAAAATGAAAACGATGCCTTTGATTACACACACCCAGTTTGTCCATTTTATTATATATTATATTATAATACTTATGCTTACATAAAGTTTCTAATCCGTTTTGTTTTAAATAGTTTTTATTTTTGTTGTTGCTGACTAAGTTTATGGTCAATGAATGGCTTTTCCTACGTGACATTGTTTACAACACTGATTGAACTGACGTGATACAGATTTCGGTAAGCTACTGCAACTTTCAACATATTTTTTGATTTTCATTCATGTTTATTTCCTTCTGTAAAGTAGTAAAGAAGAAGAGATGATCACGTTCACTCACGATCCTCAAAAAGTGTTGAGATGAGATGTAAGATGAAAACTGAAAAGTGACGCAGACTTTAACTTTTCATAATACTTTCTTTTCATAATATAAATAATTGCATAGCCTATGCCTATTTGTTTATCTTATACGTTTGTGAATACATATGAAAATGTGGACGAAATCAGAAGCTATTAAATGTCTTATAATTAAAATATAAAATTAAAATGATGCAGCAACATATGATAGATAGGACAGAACAAAAAAAAATGCTATTAAACAATCTTTCATTGCGCAAAAATATTATAATATGAACGGCTCCCATACAGAGCGGCACAAAGCGCTTTATGCGTATACCGTGTGCAGAATGATGTGCTTGAAGCACCATGGAATCAGCGCGCAGCGGCAGCGCTCCGCAGTGAAAAGTTCAAAGCACAAAGTGAAGAAATATTGATGCGTATTGTATTACCGGTATCTTGATTAAGTATAATAATAGAAACATTGATTCATCTTGGAGAGAGTTTCATTGTGTTGACTGTCGTAACTGAACGCGACACGCAGTCTGAATGCTGAATGGAGAATGACTGACAGCCGCAGCGGAGGGAGGCCTTTACATGAACTTTAATTTAACAACTAAAATATTAATCTGTACCTCAAATTAAACTATGGAATGGCTTCAGAACACTTGGAATATAGTGCACAGAAACTTTATGGTGCTTTTTAATGTGTTTGTGCCTTTTGTAGAGCTTAACAACAACAGAATAGTACACGCACAATATCGGATTTTGGATCGGTCCCGTCCGGCCGATACCCGATCCGGCAAAAATGGCAGTATCGGCGCCGATACCGATCTGAATATCGGATCGGTGCATCCCTAATTTTATCGTTATTAAACACTCGTTAGGCAATTTACTTCCACTTTTAGAAAATTTTCTTTTTTTTAATTAAAAATAAATGCCTTTCTGAAGTGATATATGATGGGAAAAGGGAGAATAGCGAGCTCGTCAAAAGGCAGATTCGAACCCAGTCAATCACATCACAAGTTAATCCTCTGCACACAACACACTATTGCCTACACCACTACCACCATTAAACATACGACAATTTTAACCTCGTGTGACATTGGTGGGCGGAGTTACTGTAAATTTGCACTTAGTAAAACCCAGAAGAAAAAAAAGTATACTTGAGTGCATTAAAAAAAATACTTAAATACAAGCAAGTACATTTGTAGTACATTCTTTATTTTGGTGCTAATTAAAAGTGTCAAAGTTATACACTATAAATGCACTAATTCAATGTATATCTGTACTTCAGTAGTACTTCACTGCACTTGGAAAAGTATACTAAATACCACTACTACTAAAATTGATTTTTAGTGCAATGAAATAAAGTATACTTACCACAAAAATATACAGAGGAGTTTTATTAGTGTATTTGTTAAAAGAGTGCTTTCAATGCTTTAAAATTAGTTCAATCTTAGTAGACTTTCATATGATAATAACTAAAATGTGCTTTTAACATAATATCTCTGTATTTAAAAAATGTATTTAGTTACCACTTGTAGTATACTTGAACCCATCTTTCACACACCTTTAAATGTACTCATCAGACATAGGAAATACACTCATGAATTATTTAAAATATAAGAATAATATATGGTAAATATATACAAAATTTGTAATGTTGTAGGCAATAAATTATAAATACATTTTGAATATATTCATTATATATTAATCTTATATTTGAAATACATCATAAGTCTATTTTAAAAGTGTTTGAATGATGGGTTCTACTACAAATGGATGTACTACAAGTGGTAACTAAATACATTTTTTTTAATACAGAGATAGTATGTTAAAAGCACATTTTAGTTCAAATTCATGGTGTCTCAAAATAGCACAGTTGAGTACACTTAAATATTCTTAAGATTATCTTAAGAAGTACTAAAGAAGAGCTTTTAGTATATTAAGTACAAAATAAGTGCAGGGAAATAGAGCACTTTAAGTACATTATGGCAGTGTACTGTGTACTAAAATAAAGTGTATTTTATTGCACTTTTTTTTCACCTGGGTAGACACTCCAACACTTTCCATTAAGATTATTTTTATTACCACACTGGCAGATATTGATAATTTTACTTAAGTAAAATGCACTTAATTTAGATCCCCCCCAGGAAACAAGACTAAATATCTTATATCATTTTCTTATATAGAAAATCCATCTTGATTTAAGAATTTTTAGATATTTTTACTTGAAATAGGATGAAAAATACTCATTTTTGCAGTGTGAATGAATGAGTTAACTATTTAAACATCACTTGTACTTTAAAAAGGGGGAGGAGACCGAAGGAAACTCTGGGTTTACTGAAGAAAACCTGCTCCCGACCAGGTTAGGTTCACAGAGTAAGTTACTATGGTAACTGACTCTGAGTAGAAGTTACCTCTCTTTCAGAAACAGGCTTGACTTACCCTGCTTTCTCAGGTTTGACATACCTCCCATTCTGAAACAGAAAACCCAGAGTTTCCCTCATTTCAGGGTTAACAATACTCAGAGTTTTCACTTAACCTCCTTTCTGAAACGGGCCCCTGGTGAAGCTGTTAGCGATCAAAATATTGATTTTGAAGATGTTGAAAATTATATAGTTTTGAGAATACGTTTGAGATCACGAATGGGCTCATATTCGTGACGTCAAACATAAAACTAGCCCATTATTTTCTGAATTTACTGGGAAATGAGCTCTGACGAGGACAGTGATGGTGGCATAAAACATCTGCTCAAACTGAGCCCTTTCAAGCTCCAAAAGGTAACAAAATATGCTTTATTTTATTCTTCTGTAATTGTTACTCTAATATTAGGGGAGTTTTATATTATTGCGACAGATAGAGATCCTTCCGTATTAGATATTGATCCGTGTCGATAAAGACCCGAATATGTAAGAATGATTGGCGAAACAGTCATGCATTTAAGGGTTAATTAGCCTACTGGTGTTAGAGCATCTAACGTTATAACGTTATCTTAAAAATCACCGTAGATTGACAGTAAAACTTTAGTACTTTCTAATGGTATTGTTATCTTTATTAATATTTTAGATAGTATCTAAGATAGATATGCTAGGCAGGCGTGGTTTCAGCAACAAGTCGCATGGGCTCCAACCACATCCCTCCTCTTTGCCCATTTTCAGTTATCCGTGAGTGACGTGCGGTCACGTGCAGCTAAGATGGCTGCGGCCTCATTACGCGTCAAAACTCCTGTTCAGAACTCTATGGGTGACGTCACGGACACTACGTCCATATTTTTTTACAGTCTATGGTCCCACCTCATGTGTGCTGCTGCCTGACACCTGGGAAAGACAACAGCCATCTGACAATGAAGCGAAAAAGATATGATATGAATCCCGTGCATCACTTTCAGGTAGCTTATATGTATGTTCACAAACATGTGAAAGTTTTGGCTTTTGAAGGGTGAGATTATTTCTAGCCTACGTGTTTAACGCTGCGTTAATAATTTGTCCACCAGCAACACATCTGCCTGATTTGATACTAATGCAATTTATGTCTTATTATAATTTCATTATTTTAATGTGCTATGCATTGTGTTTTGAACCATGGTAAAGATATCGGTAGGGCTTGTCAATACCGGAAGTGTATCATTCCACTGTCTAAGATCCATGAACCGCATTATTAGACCATTTTCTAAGGATGCATGATTTATTAAAACCATAAAAAAATCATAATACAGCATTGCATAATGCTATCATTCTTAAATCTACGCTTACACAGGAGAATGCATCAATAAAAGTATCAATAAAAGTTTAAGCCCTCGCTCTGTATTTGCATATTTTGATGTCCACATATTCTTGTTCAAGACATTACAGTGGCTGTAGCATTTCTGTCATAAAGAGGCCGATTATTATTATTATTATTATTATTATTATTATTTAGTCATTTAGTCAAGTCAAGTCAGGGCTGCGTTGTGGTCGTGTCAAGGCGCAGGTCCTCAATCTCACCTGGATACGGCCCGGATCCGATTGACTACAGTAAACCTCAGGATAAACAGAAAGACTAATATTAGCGTAGATGCCATTCTTCTTCTGATGTAACGAGTACATCTGGTGTTATAGGAAGTGTTCCCGGTTCTGGCTGACCTAATTTATGCAGCCTAATAATCCTTTAACGGATTTGAAAATATAAACTGATAATGTGTTATGTGTATGCCAGGTTAAAGAGATGCGTTTTTAGTCTAGATTTAAACTGACAGAGTGTGTCTGCATCCCGAACAATGCTAGGAAGATTGTTCCAGAGTTTAGGTGCCAAATAGGAGAAGGATCTACCGCCTGTGGTTGATTTTGATATTCTAGGTATTATCAGCTGGCCTGAATTCTGAGATCGCAATAAACGTGAAGGACTATAATGCATTAAGAGCTCGCTCAGGTACTGGGGAGCTAAACCATTTAGTGCTTTGTAAGTAATTAACAAGATTTTAAAATCTATAAGATGTTTAACAGGAAGCCAATGCAGTGATGACAGAACTGGGCTAATATGGTCATACTTCCTAGTTCTAGTTCTGCATTTTGTACGAGCTATAGTTTATTTATCAAGCGGGAGGAACAACCACCCAGTAGAGCGTTACAGTAATCTAGCCTTGAGGTCATGAACGCATGAACTAACTGTTCTGCATTCTTCATTGAGAGCATATGTCGTAGTTTAGATATATTTTTAAGATGGAAGAATGCGGTTTTACAGATGCTAGAAACATGGCCTTCAAATGAAAGATTGGTATCAAAGAGCACACCCAGGTTCCTAGCTGATGACGAAGACTTAAGAGAGCAGCCATCAAGTGTTAGACAGTATTCTAGGTTACTGTGTGAAGAAGTTTTTGGTCCAAAAATTAGAATCTCATTTTTTTCTGAATTTAGTTGTAGGAAATTACTGGTCATCCAGTTTTTTATATCAGCTATACATTCTGTTAATTTAGCGAATTGGTGATTTTCGTCAGGGCGTGAAGAAATATAGAGCTGAGTATCATCAGCATAGCAATGAAAACTAACGCCATGCTTCCTAATGATATCTCTAAGGGTAGCATGTACAGAGTGAAAAGCAACGGTCCTAGTACTGAGCCTTGCGGTACTCCATATTGAACTTGTGATTGATATGACCTCTCTTCATTTACTACTACAAACTGATGACGGTCAGATAAGTTTGATTTGAACCATGACAATGCAATTCCAACTAATGCAAACATAATTTTCAAGTCTATTCAAAAGAATCTTGTGATCAATAGTGTCAAATGCAGCACTAAGATCCAGTAAAAAGGAACATAGTTGTGATGAAACTGCCTTTTCTAGTATTTTTGACAGAAAAGTGAGATTTGAGATCGGCCTGTAATTGACTAATTCTTTAGGATCAAGTTGTGGTTTTTTAATAAGAGGTTTAAGTAACAGCCAGCTTAAAAGGTTTTTGGTATCCTAGCGATAAAGACGTAAACAATATTAAGAAGAGGATCTATGACCTCTGGAAGCATCTCTTTCAATAGCTTAGTCGGTATTTGGTCTAACATACATGTAAAGAATTGTTCAGCTCTTAGGTGCTAATTAATACCCTGTGGCAACCACCAAATATTGTCCTGATCAGAACAATTAACTTAAGTGTTGTCCGTTTAGGAGGAGCTTGATGCACACACCACTCATAGACCACTCATTGCAAACTTGAACAATCTTTAATTAAGTGTGGTTCTAGAAAGAGAAAAAACAATAAAGTATAAATATACACACTGATGAAACATCAATATGCAAATTAATAATATCCGCATTTGTTATGACATTAACACTGAAAATACGTCTGTATAGCGATCGTATAATAAGATTGGATAGAGATTAGTTTACAGACACATGTGCTCAGCAGATGCGATAAGAACGTCTTTAAAGACAAATTCACGATCAAATGTAAACAGTATAATGAAGAAAGAAACTTACACTCACTCACACATGCGATTACTCAATATCACGGCAGAACTGGCATTATCATCACTGTTAGGTTTGTCTCGCGGCAGTAATAATAATGACGATCATAACTGAATACTAAACTGCGTCAGCATACAGGTCCTTTTCCCCTTCTGGGTCCTAACTATAGGCGAGTGACTGATGCCCGACTAAATAACAACAGCAAATTAAGCATTACACATACAAAGAATGAATGAACATATTAATCATTGGCCCTCAGTAAGTTTAGTACAATACATATTGTTGATTTTGATGATTTAACAAGTTTAGACAATTCTTCCTCTCCTAAAGCAGTAAATTAATTGAATTTTTCCTCAGGGACACTACAATGCACTGTCTGACACAAGACTGTAGTAGATGGTTGCATGGTTATTTTCTCTCTAATATTGTCAATCTTGCAAGTAAAGAAGTTCATAAAGTCATTACTGCTGTGCTGTTTGGAAACATCAGAAGTTGAAGCTTTATTTCTTGTTAATTTAGCCACTGTATCAAATAAATATGTAAGGTTGTGTTTATTTTCTTCTAAGAGTTTTGAAAAATGGGCAGATCGAGCAGTTTTTAAGGCCTTTTTGTACTCAATCATTCTCTCTCTCCACGAAATGCAAAATACTTCTAGTTTTGTTTTCTTCCCACTGTGCTCCATTTTTCTGGCTGCTCCTTTTAGGGCCCGAGTGTGCTCATTGTACCACGGCGTTGAGTCTAATGTGCTGGAAAAGACGGAGGCAATAGTTTCTGTTGCAACATTGCAACAGAAAAGAAATGAAGGTTTTTGATGAAAACATTCCAGGATTTTTCTCCATATAGTGGACTTCAATGGACTCCAAACAGTTGAAGGTCAAAATTATAGTTTCAGTGCAGCTTCAAAGGGCTTTAAACGATACCAGACGAGGAATAAGGGTCTAATCTAGCGAAACTATCGGTCATTTTTGAAAAAAAATACAACTGTATATGTTTTATAAACACAAAATTTTGCTTTCCGCATTCTACTTACGGAACGAACGCGGCTCCAGTTTCGTTTTTTTCCAACCTATAAGAGGTCTGTCATGTATGCTCCATAAACAAACACAATAAAACAATAATGAAGCTCCTCTCTGATGGAAAAACTGGTGTTATGTAACAGAACGATGAACATGGGGATTGGATTTAATTTGCAGTCTGACCTTTGCTGTTTTGAGGGATGATGTGATTTGGGTTGAGAGGTGTCAGAGCTTTCAAATCACCATTTCTGAGGCATCAACAAGCTGATGTTCACACTCCAGTGAGATCATAACAATAACATGCTAATAAGAGAAGACATTTCATGGCATTTCTGAATATTCTGGCCAATATCAGTATGACCAATATGATTTAATATTAGTCTCATTCTTCATAAAGTATCTAAACACTCACATAGTACACTGGAATTACCCTAAACCAGCGTGCTCTAATAACTATAGAGCGACAGAGAGAGAGAGAGACACACACACACACACACACACAATTTCTTAAGAAACTTCCTGCCTAGTTCCCGTATATACCCTCAATCTCATGCACTCTTCTTGTAAACTCTAAACGCATTCTCTCTCACTAAAACACACATATCACACTGTGATGAACTGCAGTAAACACAAGCTGCAAAAGCTAACCACAACTTCAACACAGTTGTCATCATTTACAGTTGACAGCTCAACATTGTCATTCTTGTTTCTAATGATGTGATCAAACCAACTGAATGAAATATGAGTCCATTCAGAAGAGAACACAGGAGAACTGAATGATGATATGAACAATCTGAGAGAGAGAAGGAAGAGGAGGATGATAAAGAGGAAGGTGAGAGAGTGTTGTTAGATCGACACACCAGAGGTTTTCCTCATCATTTCCTGTGGTGTGAACACAGAGACAGTATGGGGCAGGTGTATAACACACACAAACAATCCTTGTTAGCTTCAGCCTGAGCTTTTCTAAGAATTTGAGCTCTGTGTATTTTCTTTATAGCTTTTCTAAGAATCTGAGCCCTTGCCGCGATTTCTTGGATAGTTATATAAAACACCATTCAAGCAGCACAGCATCAGCACAGATCAGAGCTGCGTCGATGTTTCCTCTTTTCTGCTCATCACAAGGTGATTAAAACACTTTAATATTTATTTTGTGAAGTTTTTATTCATTCATTATTTAAGTTACAGTACTGTGAATAAATGTACAAATACATTTTAAATGTCTGACTGTTTTATCTTGAAGTGTTTTATTGCTGAACTGGAACTGATGAAGTGTAATTTACTGTCATGTTGTGATGAGAAGGAAAGAGATGAAAGTTCTGGATCTGATTATCAGTGTTGATCTTGTGTAAATGAAGACAGAATGATGTTCTGCTGAAAGAGATCTGTGTTCATGCAGCTGAGAAACATGATTTAAAGTGACGCTCGACTTTAACAACTACAAAAATACAAGAAACCGATTTACAGAATCATCTTTCTTTGATTCCTCCGTCCTTGTTTCTTTTCCTCATATCCATAGAGGGATGAAGAAGAACATGAGGAAAGACTGATGCTGATGGTTAATGTTTACTGCACTTTATTTCTCCAATTCTGTCGTTTAGCTGAACATCTTCATGTTCTGACTGTTACAGCAGCTCCTATTGCTTCTGATGCTGGATATACAACAACACGCACACCAAAGTCCTCTAGAAGTCGATCTTAACTTTTTGGCTACTTTATTGAACATAACGCAAACATGGTTGCATACTTTGACGATGATAGTGAACATCCAACATGTGGCTTCTAGTGTTTGTTTGGTAAAAAACTACTAAGAAACTAAGAAACACCTGTTTAAAACCCCTCTGTGCACACACTGCCCCCACCTGGTGACATTAAAACTGGCTCCTACACTGACTGCTGACAGACTAAATGAATGAACTGACACCACTGGCTTTAACTAAACTGTTTATGTCTTCTGTGTGATTGAACAGATACAAATGGAGTAGAGAAAGAAAATCACACATCCAGAAAACTGCTGGAGCCTCAGAAATCGCAGATCTCCAGCAGAGAGAAACATGGAGACACACACCAGTGATTTACAAGAGAGAAGAGGACAGACACTTGATAGATGTGAGAGTATGGAGAGACTAAGGCCAAACTGTGAGTGTTTGATCATTATGACTCTTGCTAGATTTACTGTTATTATATTTGTACTTTACGACACATTCAGAGAGATTCATCACTTTCTGCAGTCTGAGTATAGAATATGTTTATTGAAAGTTCACAGATGTGTGATTGTGTTTAATTGACAGAAAGTGTTCTAGATTGAGAACATAAAAACAAACCCAAAAAATCTGTGGCCTGTTGCATGAAGCTGAACAAACTCTGAGTTTCAGAATAGGTTTAGATTTGACAAATCCAGATAAATCCAACCTGGTTGAGATCAGGTTCAGTGGCTCACAATGCTCTGTATAAACTTTCTCTGTCAACTCAGGTTTACTCAGAGTTTGCGATTAACTCTGAAGCGCGTGAACCTGAAAGCCAATCACACGAACATGGAGAGCGTAGTTTGATTCACTTCTCGTGAGAGAGGCACTTCTGCGTCATCTTAACGAGACAGT
Organism: Megalobrama amblycephala; assembly: GCF_018812025.1. Lineage (NCBI taxonomy): Eukaryota > Metazoa > Chordata > Actinopteri > Cypriniformes > Xenocyprididae > Megalobrama > Megalobrama amblycephala. The sequence goes on from NC_063061.1 coordinate 39,897,637, forward strand.
CAAGGAGTAGATTGTGCAAGCTGCGCCATTTGTTTAACGTTAGTTTATATATTTATTTATTTTGGTTTATCGCACCATATTGTATATTGTGTCTATGTATTTTAAACATTTGAATGGACTGATAAAGGGAGCTGTAAAGTATTTTTGTTGAAGTACATAGTAGTTTTGACCATAATAATGTACCAAATCTAACTTGTATAAATATTACGTACTATAGAAAAATATTATATATACATTTATAGGTAAAATCGAACTCCGAGCCTCCTGTCACGTCAAACATCTTCCCTGTGCAAAGGATCATGGGGGCCCGAAATGTCCATCAGTTGTTCCCTTCGAAATCTTTAATTAAGAAGGGCCCTTTGAAGTGGCCAGTTTTGAGCTCCGAAGTGCCCTTTGGAGGATGATATATCCCGTTTGGAACACACTGTAAGAGATCGTTATGAAAAATATCATGAAATTAAACACATTTACAAAGCAGGAATAAAAAAGTGAAAGATTTAGAAGGCAATCGAAAGAAAATATCTGACTATATCAATGCATGTCAATCAATATGCCTAATTTCAAGATTAGTTTGAACAAACTCTGGTTTTTTGGGCTCATGAAAGTATATTTAAAAATATATATTATGTAATATCCTGAAGTTGTGGTGTATTTAACCTTAAATTTGAGTATATATTTTAAGTTTACTTATTCATCCTTGGAATTCATTATATTACTTGTGCTTATTTATTTCAGTATGACTAATGCATTAAAAGTCCCTTTTTTAATATATGCAGTGTAACCTACAATTTCCAAATATGTGTAAGTGTATATTAAGTTTACACTGGCAGAATCATTTTACAATCATACACACAAATCTATATTGAACACACCAGCAGCACAAGTAACGCTACATGCGAAAAATACGTTGAGTGGTTGAACTTGAGACTTCGTAATTCAAATGTCTGTAAAGTGTTGAATGCTTGACTGTACCGAAAACAATATCGACATGACATACCGATACAGTTCCCTGCTGATAATCCTCATTTACTGTTCAACAATAGTATTGGTTCAATGTTGGATTCAGACAGACTATTGTAAACGTGAATAAAGAGTTGATCATGCTGTCTGACCTTCTATCTTTTGTATATTCTGTTATCAGATGCTGTTCTTCACGAGTTTCTGCAGTCACTGTGTAAGCGGCCATCAGACACAATAATGAGAAGATCATCAGAAAATGGAATATTGGTCCAATAATTTTTTTTCTTTAATGAAAACATGGTAAGTTTTGCCAAAACCATGTTAAGTTTAAATAAAAACCATTGGATTTGTTAATGAATGTCTCTTCATTAATGATGTTGTTACATTTGATTTATTTTAATGGCCTTGAAAACAAATGCATCAACTTTCGGAAAATGTCACCTAAGTAATTCTTTAATCTGTATTTAAATGATAGCACAATTATAATACTGTATTGTGTGAGATTATGTAATGCAAAGTACGGTAGTCAACATCATGTAACTACATCATATTTGGTCTCTTCTGACAGTGAATAAACTGAATAGAATTGTGGTGAACTTAATAGAGATTAAAGTCTACTAATGTAGGGTTGTTAAATATTTCTTGTTGTACACTAGTGCATAAGCGCAGGTGAAATGTTTTTTCACTGTTCCAAAACACTATTACTTTAACACCTTAAACTCTTCATCATGATCCTCAAACGTTTCTTCAACAACAGGTGCATTATCCTGCTGAAAGAGCCACTTCCACCTGTGAACACAAAGGTGTTGCCTGGCCTCCAAAATCCCCAGATCTCAATCAAATTATGCATCTGAAGATGTGCTGAACCAGCCAGTTCAATCCACGGCAGCTCCACCTTACAGCCTAAAGGACTTCAAATGTCTTGGTGGTGTCATTAATGTCATTTTCTCCACAGGGAAACTGATGTTTGAAGATAACTTATAAACCTTTAAAGGCAACTATGAGCTACAAGGCTGATATTCGATGATATTTGCTTCAACTTTATCCAAATTATACAGATTCCTCCATCTTAATATCAGATCTCATATTTCTCCTCACACCGTCTCTGATCTGAACTAAGAGGCTTTTGAGTTTGCAGTGAAATCTACTTGCACCATCTAGTGGTCAAAGAGGGTAACAAATCTTCTATGTCTTGAATTAAATCTTCAGAATTGACCAGCATTCACTAATTATGTTCCAAATACTGAATGTAAGTTAATTTAAACCCTTATTAATTAGAAGCTAATTAAAACAACAGTGCTGTGTTTGACATGGATCAGTTTATTACATCCACTGAACTCCTTACTTAAAATTGAGTTGAACTTGATCTCTTTGTTGTGGTGGATGAACAGAAAGAGCGAATAAAGCATTAAATCAACTGAACATGTCCTCTAACAATAGTGTTTTAATTATAACAATATGTTTTAAATAATCTCGTGTGTGTGTGTGTGTGTGTGTGTGTGAGAGAGAGAGAGAGAGAGAGATTTGCAGGCTTTCTAATAAAAATAATCAATCAGTATGTTTTGTTGTTATTGTTAAAGGGTTAGTTCACCCAAAAATGAAATTTCTGTCATTAATTACTCCCCCTCATGTCGTTCCACACCCGTAAGACCTTCATTCATCTTCAGGACACAAATTAAGATATTTTTGATGAAATCCTAACCCTCAGTGAGGCCTCCATTAAGAGCAAGATCATTAAGACTTTCAGATGCCCAGAAAGCTACTAAAAATGTATTTAAAACAGTCATGTGACTACAGTGGTTCAACCTTAATGTTATGAAGAGACGAGAATACCTTTTGTGCGCCAAAAAAATCTGATGCTAGATTTCAAAACACTGCTTCATGAAGCTTTACGAATCTTTTGTTTTGAATCAGTGGTTTGAAGCGAGTATTAAACTGCCAAAGTCACGCCCCCCAGTGGTGAACCATTGAAATTTCAAAACAATTATGATGTAACGAAGCCTCGTTTACTGAAATCACATGACTTTGGTGCTCCAAATCACTGATTCGAAACAAAAGATTTATAAAGCTTCATGAAACACTAGATATTGTTAAATAAAGTCGTTATTTTGTTTTTTGGTGCAGAAAAATTATTCTCGTCGCTTTTTAACAGTAAGGTTGAACCACTGCAGTCACATGATCTGTTTTAAATACATCTTCATAGCTTTCTGGGCATTGAAAGTGTTAATATATCTTAATATCAAAAATATCTTAATTTGTGTCCTGAAGATGAATGAAGGTCTTACGGGTGTGGAACGACATGAGGGTGAGTAATTAATGACAGAAATGTCATTTTTGGGTGAACTAACCCTTTAAATTAGTTGCTAATCAATCAGTTTTAGGAGATCCATTTCTGTTGTGAAGTTTCGATGAAAAGGATTAGATGGATAAAGAGATGAACACTGATTACAGATCAGCTATAGAGTCTGGATTCAGCTCCAGGATCAGAGATATGAATCTGTTTATCTGTTTATAATGATCACCATTAGTGTATTGACCTTTCAAACTCAAACTTATTTTCATTTTCACTTTAAATCATCTGCTGTTGTCGACTGTCAGAATGTTGAATGTTGTACATCAACCAAAAGACAATCTGAACATTGTTTCATAAATTTTATTTGAATAACAAGTTTCTCTGCATCTACAGGATACAGGTTTAATGGACCCTTTTCACAGACCGACATGATGAGTTTTAACAAGTTTTTTCTATATTTTCATTTTTTTTTTTTTTTTTTTTAAATGTTAGTACATTTATAACAGTATACTTTTTTTATATTACCTTTGAATCAATTATAGGAAACTAGTTAACGCTGCTGTGATGGTAAAAATTACATCTTTCTCTCTTCTGACTGCCATTCTCAATCTCTCTCTAATTTTTTACTCTTTATGAGACTTGTAAAAACAGTATTGTGGAGTTTTTCTTTTGCTACTTGAGAAAATGGAAACACAAAAAATATATATAATGTATTAAAATATTTAAATAAAATATACATAAAATATGTATTTAATGTATCCCATTCATGGCTACAGAAGTTTACACAACTATGATGATTTCTGTTTCTGAGAAACCCAGAAATGTGTAAAGGGTCTGTGGTGTGTATAGTTCAGTCCAGTGCTGTTACAGTACAGTTTTTTTTTTTTTTTCACAGAAAACAGCAGCAACAACATCTTCTCAGTTCTTTCAAACTTTGAAAGAAGTTCACCATGAAAAGTTCTTTTTAACATGTAAAAGGCAGAATACTTTTTGTATCAATTTTAAATGAATGGAAGTACCTATGAATTTAAATAACATACAAAAATATAATACAACAATATGCAAGCAGCAATATGGTGCAATGAAGGCAGGGTAATGTTGAAAGAACGGAAAAGCAAACGATGAATCGATCACGTTTATCATCTGACGTCACGAGTGAAGATGCTGTCAGGAGCTCGAGGATCCAGAAGAGACTTCAGTGTTCTGTTTTCACAAAATATAAACAAGATCAATTAATAAAGTCACAGCTGAAAAGCTGTATGAACTGAAGAAACATTCAGAGCTGCTCAATACTCAAATCACATTCATCATCCTAAATATTATTGAATGTTTAAATATTACTACATATTTAAAATATGTAGTTTTTCTTCATCCAGAAAAATGTTCATATGACTATTTAAATATGACTACAATGATCTTGCTCAGTATTTTTGTCATGAGCTTATGATTAAAACAAGAACAAATATCTGCCAATGAGAGACAGTCATTTTGCTTCTTCTCCACTAAATGTATCTTGATTTAAGAATGTTTAGATATTTCCACTGGAAAACAAGACAAATTCTGAGGAAGAAATATATATTATTTATTTTTTTTTTTTTGCAGCAATGTAACTTTGTTTCATCTCTGCTTCTGATGTATCAATATCTTACCTCAGACTTTGTCTTTTTTAATACATCAGAAGGACACTTTACAGGTCTGTGTGGATCAGCAGAGACTGTGAATAAAAGCATGTGATTATCTTCAGAGTTTAATTACAGCAGATTAATTAATTCTACACATCCACAGACAACATTAGAACAAGGGAATAAGGAGGAAGATTTGATTAACTAAGTGAAGTACACCAGTGAGAAAAAAGTATTTTGTGAAAGTCTTTCATACATATACTAAAAGATCAATATTGGTTTTAGATGGGTTTAATTATTCAGAAAACCATGAAATTAATGAAGTTAAATGAAGTGTTATGGAACTGTCCTCACATCAGGACACAGGTGTGAAAGGGTTAATCACAACATTAATCACCAGGAGCAATTTATGGTTACTTTATTTCAATGGTCCGACTTTAGACATTCTACTAACTATAAGTAACTTTGCAGCTACATGTTAACTAACTCTCAGTAGAGTATTAGCCGACTGTTAGGTTAGGATTAGTAGGAGTTAGTTGACATGTTGCAAAGCTACTTATAATTAGTAGAATGTCTAAAGTGGACCATCAAAATAAAGTGTTACCCAATGTTCATTTTTATTTCCAGTTTCCACCTAGTGAAATGTATATAAATATGAACACTTGTGATGTTTTATACTTTAGTAACAAGAGCAGCTGTGATGATCAGAAGATTCCCTAAAACCGTGGTTCTCAACTGGTTTGGCCATGGGACCGACATTTTTTTAAGGAATTTGACCTAATTCTTAATAAATAAATAAATAAATATATAGCCTATAGGCTAATACAAGAATTATAATAATTTTGCTTTAAAAACCAAGCAAATGTATTTAATAAAATTGTTTGACTTCACTTTACTTAACATAGGCCTAAACATAAATTGTAAGAATATGACTAATACTGATGAATAAACATATAACAGTCCCAAAGTAGTTTATTTTTTATTTATTTTTTTTTTTAATACAATAAAGAGGCACCAGACATTTAAAAAAAAAAAAAAAAAAAACACAAAGTGAAAATAAAGTGCCATTTTGGGGTTAAGAAAACAAGTTACCATGGTAAATACACAATTCTAGCATGAACTGTTAATAAAATGTATGGAAACTGCTGCTGATGAATAACAACATAGGGGAGCGTGGGGTAAGATGAGCCATTCTTTACTCATGTGGTCCTCAAGATAAGGGAAAATGAGGCAGAAGTACAATGAAACTATTTAAAGTAATTTCAGGATGTTTCCCATCATTTTAAATGATCAGAATACATCTGACAAAGAGTTCTAAAAATATGGCTTCTTATTAAGGTATAAAGGTTAGGGGTAAGTTGAGTCGAGTCGGTAGGTGGGTGTAAACTGACCATCTAACTGAATCTGAATCAAACCCATGTGAAATTTTAAAGATAATGTACCTATTTTAAATACTAATTTAATAATCAAATTTCATTTACAAAATATTCTGTGTAAAAATATTTTACAAATAATTCTTTTTTTAAAGCTAAATTAAACAACATAAAACCAACCAAATGAAGCTGAAATTTCAGTATCTTTAATTGTTTGCATTTCTGAAACAATATGTTGAACATCAAAGTTGTAACCTTCCCATAAACAGACAAAACAGAGAAGTTTGTTGAGTAAAATTAAATAAAAACTAAATAAGAATGAATAAATGTCACTGAAACTAATAAACATTGTAGTAAGATATATATGTAAGATATATATGATGAAACATCCTCTGGTTCGTATCAGAGAAGGATTTGGTGTACTTGTACACAGTCATATCAAATAAACTCGAAAATTAAGATAAACTAAACCAGATGCGTAATTTACATTGAAATGACACCAGTTTATACTTCAGATTTAACTTAAATTCAGTGCCTTATGTGGGGTAAGTTACACTGGCTTTAAGCGACTTCCACTCCTCACATGTGCTTCTCCTTTTCACAGTCTGGCAGAAATTGATGGTTCTAAAATATATGGTCACATGACAATAAAAGGGTATGGTTGCCAAAATACAGGGGGTGGGACAACTTACCCACTGGCTCATCTTACCCCACTACCTGCATGCAAATCCTTCCCAGGTAACACGTACCAGTTATGTAATTTATTGTACAATTTTTGGCAATTTCACGACTTAATAATTAACAACATAACTGCAAAGTTGCATGCTCATAATTTCTTTTGCGCTTTTTATTTATATTGAAGCGATATACAGATATATGCGTCACTGCGTTTGCGCATGCACAGTAACAGCTGACAGGACATTAAAGTTTTCTGGGTTAAGAGACTTTTTATTTATTTACAATTTAAAATAACGAAAATAACATTAAAATAATGACAATGACATGTAGCCTTCTCAGGCACAAACAGCGTGTGTCAACAGCGTTAATGCATGTCTTTCAAAATAAAAGTCTCGCTTCAGAAAAACATAATTACTTATCAGTTTACTCACAATTCGGTCTTAAATCATTCAAGCTGTTCCATCTGACAAGGTTCACATTTTTACTGGTTTGTGTCTTCATCTGTCTCTCTCCTGTCTTCATGTGTTAATCTTAATGGAGAGACGCATAACAGGAATTATTAAAGTGATAGCAATTAATTTTTTTCTTTCAAGTATTTTATCAAAACATCAAATAATGCAGTGATCCATATGAAATCCACAAATGTTTGATGACAAAGTTCCTCAGTAAAGTAGCTACTCAACATTAAATCAATTTCTACCCTAAAAACATATTCATATTTTAAAATCGTATATCACCTGTGACGAGAGGAAATGTAGTAATATCCAGTGGAGTCTTCAGGGATTTATAATCACACTGTATGATCAGTTTATGCAGAAATCAGGATTCGCAGTCATGGTAACTTGTCTTAGACTAGGATAAGTTTCGTTAATGCAACTGCTTGAACTTGTGTGTGTTGAGCCACTTGGGATGGGATTGTTTTTTTTTTTGTTTTTTTTGATGGGCGGAGTCACGAGCTGGGCTGCGTTTCCCAAAAGCATCTCAAGTTCCGTCGTTACTAACATAGTTCAACGATTTGGTTTTTTCTGAAAAAATCGTTCAAACAAACATTCACAAACTGCATTGCAAACTCGTGTGGTTAGAAGAAGAGTGTCTTGTTTTTAAGACATGCTGACTCGTTATCTTGAGCAAAATAAACAAGCTGACATTAAGTACAATGTATATCTTTTATTTCGAATATATACAAATGTCATTTACATATTTTAGTTTGCCAAGAGATTTTAAGCACAGTCTTTGAGTGCGCATGTGCGTACATGCTTCAGTATGTAAGAACGAGCTTATTATTGAATCTGGAAACAAAGCGAAATAACTAAAAAAATGAGAATTAGTCCTCAGATACCATGTAATTTAGAGAGAGAGAGAAAAAAAAAAAAACTAGCATTAATTTGATCTCAAACGGATTCACCTAAAGAAGTTATTACTCACCACCTGCGTGATGTTATTCACTAACGTGGTTGAACGACAGGTTTGCAACAATACGTTTGCGAGAAAAAACAGTCCTGACTATATATTTGATTTATTCAACAATGCATCGAACTATGGTAGTGAAGCAGCGAGTTACAAACGCACCCCAGGACTGTGGATATGGCTTTCTGATGGCCACACCCAGAACTGCTGCGTTTCTCTCTCTTTTTTTAGCTGATTCTTTATGCATCGTGTCTGTGATTTCTGACATGTAGTTTAATCACTGACACAATCCTCAGAGGATGAGCTGAACAATGACGCATGTGAAATACAATACAATACAATACAATACAAAATATAAATGACACCAGACTTTCACTCAGGAAACTTTTCCACAAACAGTATTTAAAAATAAGTTGTACTGAAAATAAAAATGTAGTGTATTGGACATATAGCAGCTAGGAAACAGCTCCTCTTTCTCTTTCGTGTCTCTTCATGTAGTTTGTGGCTAGAAAGTAGAAACAAAAATAATTGTCAAACAAACATTTTTTATCTCATTCCTGAACACATTGAATCAGTTATTAGGTATTTTTATGCAACAAAACAATCCCTAAAACATTCACTGTTTGGATCTTTAGTGATATTTACTTACAGTTTGAACTCCAGCTGCTCCATCTGACAGTCTTCACAAGCTGTTCTTTGGTCTTCTCTTTTTGAATGCAAATGCACAGAAGGTGCGCGATTATAAACATGCAGTAACAGGCAGTAAGATCCTCCTCACTGCCTCAATGTTGAGTGAACCAATCAAATGGATGTGAGATGACCCGTCTGCAGAAATGGGGCGGGGCAACATTTGGTTTCCCCCCATATCTGCTCTTACTGGATTAAGTGTGAATGTTTGGAAAAGGAAGTGGTTTGGTGTGTCCAGGGGTGAAAAACATGAGAGATGCCATGAATCATGAGGGTGGAGATGTTTCCCACTCATAATGAAACTGCATGTAACTAAATAACAGAAACCGCAGAAAAATAAGAGAAACTCTTTATAGTCTATTTTCCAGGACATTTCATGTGCACAAACAGACGTGATTTATATTGTGCTTATTAGATAATTCTGCAGGGCAAATGTGTTTAAATGCTACAACATTGTCAAAAAAAATAAAGGATTAATCTGAAAAAAAAAGAAAGAAATGAAAAGTGCAAATTTTTAGTGCTAATTTTAACTAATACATTTTAAATTCTTAAATTCCCTTAATAAATCTTCATGAATTTCAATGCAAGGAACTTGTGAGACAAAGTTTGGTAACACTTTCAATAAGTTTCATTTATTAACTTTAGTTAATGTGTTAACTAGCATGAACATAACAATGAACATTATATATTTACAACTTTTAATAATCTTTGTCAGCATTATTAATTGTGCATTAGTGCATTAACTGATTAATAGAGGCTGTAGAAGGATTTGTCATTGTTAGTTCATGTAGTTAACAAACAAGACCTTATTGGAAAGTGTTACCCAAAGTTTTTACCTAAAAGGAGAACTGAGAAAAATAAATTCTGCCTTTTCTGTTTCAAAAAATCATCTTCCATGAACTGAAGAGGGAATCTCCAGCGCAGCTCTGAGATCAGACTGTTATTGGGATCTTTTAGTTCCTTTATAATCATGAAGTGAAACCACATGTCAGCACGCACCGCAAACAAAAAAACATCTCTTTATATTTCTCCTCTGCTCTTATGTGTCTCATATTTAGCTTTCTATTAAACCTGCCATATAAACATTTTGACATTGTGATATTACATATCTATCAAGACTGATGGAAACAACGCACATCTGGTCATTTTGGTAATGATTTGTTAGTTTCTCTCTTTGTTTTTAGATGATCTCATCACATCACACAATGCTTTACAGGCAAAAAGACACTTCTATCTGTTGACTTTGCAACAGTTAAACTGATGGTTAATTAGTATACATCGTGTAAAACCATATGTTTTGGTTTCTCATGACATTTTGTGTGATTTCTGGTCAGTTTGATCAGGAGTTTCTGTTCTTCTTTAAGGCACAAACCCTCTTTAGTGGTTCCTCTTGTGATGATCATCAGTCTGTGTGGCTACAGAAGTGATGACTGCAGGATAAAAATTTCATGACCTCGTCTCGACACACAGACTGATCATTAAATACTAGAGTTACACTGTATTATAAAATCAGGCAAAACCATCTCCCAATAATAAAATGATACAAAATAATATAAATACGAAATTAAAAAGATAGAAGAATGTAATGATAAAGCCAGAATTCACTTAACATTACAAGGATCATGAAGCACAATAATGATCAAACTATTTTAAGAACTGCTTAAAAGATCGTATGAATGTATGTATTTATTTATTTCTTTGGGGCACTATGAAAGAAACAAAACATTCATCACTCTAAACATGTGCTTTACTTTGCTTGAACAATGATGTGAGACTATGAACTATAATCTCAAACCTGCTGAGAAGATTTGATGTATTATATTTCACTATTTCTCGAAATGTGTTTGGTGCTTTTTGTTGCATCACCAGCACATTTACATTATAGTATGTGGTTTTAATTTATTATACCTTTATTATTTAAGTTAAAACTGTCTTTTTCTTACATGACCTTTCAGTTGTTAAACATAAAACAGGAAACTAAATAAGTTTGCGTTGTCAGCACTTTCATCTCCTCTCGTCGTTTCCACATGAAACTGATTGTGACAAAACCACGCTGATCCAATCCACACTCTTATTCTTCACTGGCATCGATGTTCCATGAAGAAGCTTTAACATCCATGAAATCTTTCCATTTTCTTTATAGTGAAAAGGGTTCTTTAGATGACTAAAATGTTCTTTACTGTATAAAGTAATGGTTCTGTTAGGAACTGATCACTGAAAGAACCAAAACTATGGCATTGCTACAAAAAACCCTGTAAACGTCTGTATAAGCCTGTTATATATGGATATATAATATAAAACACAGAAGAAAAACTACAAGAATTAAGAAAGCTATAAAATTTGAGTTATTAATCAAATTCATAATAATAAAGTGACAGTTATATTTAAGGTAATAATGATCAAATGAATTCCACATATCGATGGTTTTAAAAACAGACAAATCTAAAGGCAAGTTAAAACAAATCTGTAGAGATTAGTGATGAACCATAAGGGATTTTCATTTATATTTTCCTGTTGTGGAAAATATGCAATTGTCCTGTTATAAATGTGTGTAAGATAACTGTTTATTAAGAAAGACACTAACTTTTGTTTGTAATTGATTTATTAAGAGAAGAAGTTTATAAGGAAAGACTCTACAAGTTTTGCTTTAAGCATTTATTAAGAACATGCTGGAAGAATAGAGAGAAAAAACATGTATTAGAAAGAGCTTGTATGTAGTATTTATCTAAAATATGTATTAGAAGTAAAGAAGGTATTACCGTTGGATGACGAGACGAAGGAGACAGCGAAGGAGAAGAGCCCGAAGAAGGAGAACAAAGACGCAGAAGGCTTTATATAGGCAAGTCTTGAGGGAATTTCCAGAGAGGAAGACCTCAAGAGGTCAGGCTGTCTAAGGCTGAAATCTGAAGATTACGGCAGATGCTGATTCAGGACCTTCAGAACCATCGCTGATATTGCCTTAAAGAACTGTTTGATGTTTTTACTTCATTTAATACTTGTATAGATTACTTGTATTGTGTAGAAATACTAATTGTAATAAATAAATGAACTTATAACTTCATAACTAAACTCTGCCTCCCGTGGCATTAATGTAAGTTGTTGAGAATGAAACAGACCACAAGCTGAGTGTTTATAATTTAGATTAGATTTGATTTATACTTAATAATAGAATAATAAAGAATAAGGTAAAAGTGTTTAATTACACACCATAAAACATATATAAATAAAAATAAATAGGATTATGACGTTAACTCGTTCATGGGGAAAACCTTGTTCTTCACATGTCTTTGTGCCTCTTTCAGCAGGATATGCTCCTGCTACAAAGCAAAAATGGTTCAGGAATGGTTATCAAAATTATCCCAGAAGTTCCCCGTGGTAAATATGACTTGAGAGGGTGTTCATGTCCAATTTTTAAACTTGTATTTATGGTAATTCTGATATAATATGAAGGCATAATTCACCCCAAATTCAAAAGAATAATGAGAAATTTTGTTTTCCATGAAAATTTATCCCATCTTAGGGATGGATGGATGAATGAAAATGAAGCATGTTTTCAGTAGCCTATAAAATAAATATCATTTAAATTGTGACATTAAAGGGATAGTTCTCCCAAAAATTAAAATTCTGTCATCATTTACTCCCTCAAATCTGCAGTTCTTTCTTCTGCCGAACACAAAAGAAGATATTTTGAATAATAGCCTATGGGTAAAAAAACAGACCAAGGCCCCTTTGACTTCCATAATACTTTTCTCTCCCATATTTATTGAAGTCAGCACTAATTAAAGCTGCAGTCCAGATTTTTCCTCTTTGTCGCCATCTCTTGTTTGAAAGCTGCAATTGCAGTCATATGAGGAACAGTTATCTGTACGTGTGTTGTGCGTCAGCACGGCTCGTCAGCGCGGATGAATCTAATGTTTGCTGTCAGTCACCGCACCAGTGATACTGTACTGTACATCTTGAAAGTATGACCAAAATAAGAATTTTCACTAGAAAATATCATCTGAACAAGTAAGTAACGTTTATGCCACTTTTGTTCTGACCAACTGAGGAGAAAAGCATCAGGCCTACGATAAATCGCACTGCCAATGATGATTAAATCTAACGATCGCTTAGCTCTGATCATGCCAAACCGTGCAAATTATTATTACTGTTATATTGTTCTCAAATTGTTAGTGTTAACAACATCAGCATTGCGTGACTATGTGTATTTAGTGTGTATTAGTGTTACCTGTAGATTTCAATGTCTGTATCCACTCCACAATCCAAGTCTTTTGCTTTTGACTACAAGTGAATCTCCAGTTGTCACTGATGATTGTCATTTGGATCTTTCTGGATTACAATCCACCATCAAAATGATAAGTTTAATTGGTTAGTTCACCCAAAAATGAAAATTCTGTCATTTATTACTTACCCTCATGTCGCTCCACACCCGTAAGACCTTCATTCATCTTCAGAACACAAATTAAGATATTTTTGATGAAATCCTATGGCTCAGTGAGGCCTGCATAGCCAGCAATGACATTTCCTCTCTCAAGATCCATTAATGTACTAAAAACATATTTAAATCAGTTCATGTGAGTACAGTGGTTCAATATTAATATTATGAAGCGATGAGAATATTGTTGGTGCGCCAAAAATATAAAATAACAACTTATTTAGTGATGGCCGATTTCAAAACGCTGCTTCAAGAAGCTTCAGAGCGTTATGAATCTTTTGTGTCGAATCTGGTGTTCGGAGCGCCAAAGTCACGTGATTTCAGCCGCTGAATGATCCGCTACCAGCAGCATCCTCACGTGATAAAACCGTCTAGCCTGGACTCCTTCCTTTCTGTTTACGGACATGACGTACTGACGCACAGACGAACTGCTGCATGCTCGAATTTCCCGCGGAAATCCACCATGTCGTATTATAAAACATTATTACAAGCTTACCGTTGTGAATCGAGACACGGTAATGACATAGTTTTGAACACTGGCTGGTTATGTACTTGCTCAAAAATTTATTTTGGATCATTTTAACCAAAAAACGTTTCGGACTGCAGCTTTAAAGGAAGATCATAATACTGTCTAATGAATTATCACTATTGTTTTTTTTTTTTTTTTTTTTTTTTTTTTTTAATATTTATTGAGGCTGTTCAAAATATAGTTACTCCTGAACTTCAAGCAGTTTTTAGTTTTATTTAAATAAACCTCTTCTGGAGTCTGATATGATGTATGTTCACGTGATCTTCTCTCAGCTGTTGATCTGTTGCTGTAATACTGATGATCTCCAGTAGAGGGCGACACTGACACACTGAACCACGTGTGTCCATAGATCTCATCTTGTCTCCATTGTGTTTGCAGTCAGAACTCACATGGGCTTTTCTCACAGCAGATATCATCCAGTGAGTCAGCAAATGTTGAACATTTGTTTTAGTGAAATCATCTAATGCTGCTATAGTTAAGATTAGAGAGATCCTAGACTTTACTGTCAGAGCAAATGTGAACACACCTGTGGCCAGTTTTTCCATATCAAGCACACAAATGAAACATTAATGCCAGTAAGATTTATTTGTATTTTTAGTAGCAGCATTTTTTAAATGGTAAATTTTAAAGATGCAGCCCTAGTGTTTGTGTTTGTTCTTCTGCTTTATCAGTTTGTCATGATGTTTTTACATCTTCACTTTGTTCAAATTCTTGGGTAAAGTTGGTTTTATATTGCTCAGACATCATCAATATCCTTGTTAATCACACTACATTGACATTCATAATCACAAGTTTGCCATTAAAACAATATCTATTTTTCACTGTGAAAAATGTTGTAAGTTAAATTCATGTCGCTGTAAAATTCGCAAACATTAATTTATTGCACATTTATTGGAAAGCTGAATTTACATGTTGGTGTTTATATGTGTGACCAGTTAAAGCAAAAGCATTTGGGCTGCACCAAAATATTACAGTAACCTGTGTGAATATAAGTGATGAATCAAAATGAATTTTTCAATGTAGGCCAACAAATGAAACATCAGTGTCAGTGTGTTTGTCCATTTTAAGCATTGGAATAACCAGTGTCTGATTGGTGAAGGCGTTAGTTTAGCACAAATGTGTGTTTTTCACACTTCCTGCTAAGATGCAGCCATTTGTTTTTATGGTTTTGAATCATCAGTGTCATATCAGTCGTTCTGACATCAATCTTCACTGAATTCAGCTGACAGGATCTTCAGACAAGCTGCACAAAAGTTATCAAACAGGTTTCTGATTTCCATAACTAGGATTTCATACATTAGTGTTGTGCTTTGTTGCTTCAGCTATATCTTTAACTGTGAATCTTTTAATTGAGTGTTCAATATATTTAGACTTTAGAGGGAGTTTCTGCAGTAGATGTGTGGAGGAGTTTGTGTGTTCCTGTCGGATCTTGTCCAAGAATTTCACAGTTCATGACAGTCGTTTTCTTCCATCTTTATTATGATTGGAATGAAATCAGAAGCACTTCAGAACATCTTACAGAAATAATCACATCTGTGTCTTAAAGCAGAGGTTTTCAAACTGGTGTCCAGTGTCAAGAAGATGCTAAAGGTTGAACATCTCAGATTTCAGACAGAAATAATGTCATTTCTTTATTCACAAACACAGATGTTTATATTTTAGGAAGGTGTTTCTTCACAAGAAGATCATCATATTTAAGATCTGTAGCTTCAAAATGACCAAGTCTATAAATTCTTAAACAACTCTAACGGAGATACAGTGATGACATCAGAGATTACTATAAAACTATCAAATTCAGAAAAACATGTACTATATTTACAAATATCAAATACTTTCATAAACATTCATCACTAGAAAAAGTGCAAGAATGAATCTGTTAACTTGTATTAATGTACATTCACTAATGAATAGTATGAATGCTATACTATTAAATAATTTGAAATAATTTCAACACTTGAGTCAAGTCAAGTCACTTTTATTTATATAGCGCTTTTTACAATGCAGATTGTGTCAAAGTAACTTTACAGTGATAACTGGTACATAATTTTGGCTGCACAGCAGCTCTTAAATAATAGTGGCAATGCAGCAAATCAAAGCACTGTTGAATATCAAATGTCAAGTGTAACACTAATGAATACTAGCCTACTATTAAATAATTTAATAATATCTTTAAAAATATACAAAACCAAATTAAACGAAATTGACTAGTGTTAACATGAGATAGAAGTGTTTTAAATATGTAAACAGTGTATCAATGTGTGATCAAACACTGAGTTTGTAAACTTGTGTGTCACACAAAGACACTTGATGCAGCAAATTTACACTGCAGTGAAAAAAAAAAATAGTTTATCCTTTGGTTGCGTGATAATTAAAAGAAAAATCTACATTGCACTATTGCTTAGTGCATTTATGAAATTAAAGGTGCCCTAGAATCAAAAATTGAATTTACCTCGGCATAGTTGAATAACAAGAGTTCAGTACATGGAAATGACATACAGTGAGTTTCAAACTCCATTGTTTCTTCCTCCTTATGTAAATCTCATTTGTTTAAAAGACCTCAGAAGAACAGGCGAATCTCAACACAACACCGACTGTTACGTAACAGTCGGAATCATTAATATGTACGCCCCCAATATTTGCATATGCCAGCCCATGTTCAAGGCATTACACAAGCCAGTATTAACATCTGGATCTGCACAGTGAATCACAGACAAGGTAAGCAAGCAAGAACAACAGCGAAAAATGGCAGATGGAGCAATAATAACTGACATGATCCATGATATCATGATATTTTTAGTAATATTTGTAAATTGTCTTTCTAAATGTTTCATTAGCATGTTGCTAATGTACTGTTAAATGTGGTTAAAGTTACCATCGTTTCTTACTGTATTCACGGAGACAAGACTGTCGCTATTTTCATTATTAAAGTACACATGAAATCAAAATCGACCTTATTTATTTTGTTAGCTCAAATTGCTAGTTTTGTGGTGAACAATTCATCCGTGCAAGTCAATGCACACAAAAAAAATTGTTTGGCTTTGTAATATTTAATCAAAATCTGAAAATGCTCCTCCCCTGTGCAACGGTGCCCCTTCTTTGATGACATCAGTTTGACGGCTCCGGTTGAAAACGCTTAAACCACACCCCTGCAACCGTTAGTCTGCTATGAGCGAGAGATTGAGAGGAGGAGCACTGAAGTAAAACTTTGCCCTCTATTCAATATTCCGTTTCACTTGGAAATACGTTACAACACTGGAGAAAAGTCGTTTGCAACTTCCGGTTCATGCAGACTTTAAACACTTGCAGTCTGTATAATGCATAAACACAACTTCATTCTTTATAAATCTCTCCAACAGTGTGTAATGTTAGCTTTAGCCACGGAGCACTATCAAACTCATTCAGAATCAAATGTAAACATCCAAATAAATACTGTACTCACATGATCTGATATGCATGCATGACGAACATTTTGAAAGATCCATTTTGAGGGTTATATTAGCTGTGTGAACTTTGTTTATGCACTGTATTATAGAGTTGCGAGCTCAGGGCTGGGAAGCGCGAGCATTTAAAGGGGACGCGCACAGAAACGGCACATTTATAATGATGCCCCAAAATAGGCAGTTAAAAAAATTAATTAAAAAAAATCTATGGGGTATTTTGAGCTGAAACTTCACAGACACATTCAGGGGACACCTTAGACTAATATTACATCTTGAAAAAAAGGGTTCTAAGGCACCTTTAAAAAGCCTGCAATTTAAATATATACACTTAATTCATCTTTTCATAAACACTTATTCTCACAGCTGACTATGCATCTTCATCATCACTCTTCATCTTTTTCTTCTTCATCATCATCTTCTTTTTCTTCATCTTCACCTTCACTAATGGAAACTTTCCATGCAAACAAAAGAGGAGAATCAGAACTGTGTAAACATGTTAACCCTCTACAAAAATATTTATGTTTTGTTTTTGTTTTTTTTTAGAATTTTTTACCTCTACATAATGGTGCGGAACTTAGTAAAGTTTTTGGCACTTGCCAAAGTATACATTTCATATAAAAATTTAAAATAATATTTTTTTTTGTGCATTATTGCATTGCAATAATTATTATGATGCACTGCATTTTCATGGAAATAAACATAAAATTCTAAAACTTTTAAGTTCCTTTTTAAAACTGTTTTCACTTCAGCAATAATCTGCCATGTGTCTTTAAAAAGAGACCAAACTTCAGTCTGTGCTTCAAAACATTCTAGATTTATGACAGTTTAAGCTGGAAATTTCATTTATCTATGCTGCAAAAGTGAATAAATGGATTATAACTACTGCATAAATATAATTTAGTACCATAAAATCCTCTAAAAATACAAAATATTACATTACAAACAATGTTTAATAGATACTATTTTTTAAATAAGATTATTGAACAAAAATATAGTACAGTACATTCATTTCATTGAAATAAAAAATAATTTTTGACTGACTGACAAATTCATTTTTGACACGCAAAGAGCACCAGGGTAAAAAAAAAAAAATCAGTCTAAGATGAAAATAAAACTACATTATGATTGATTTCATACATAACAGAAAACACCTACACTTCATACACATTTCATATTTATATTTTTTAAAACAAACCGTCATATTACAGTCACTCATGAATCTATGAAATCATGCATGTCACACTTAATACACGCAATTAAAATCAACCCTGAATTTAGGCATGATCACCGATAACTGATCGATTGGTGCATATTTCAGAGTGTAGATGTAAAACTGTAAAAGGCTGTAAAAGACACTCACAGCTTGGCCTGCCTTTATCAGTGCTGTTCCGACGAGCTTGTGTCGGGATCTGTTTCTCTACTTCAGCAGATGAATCTCGTCCTCTTGGCTCGTCATTTTCTGATTCCTGCAGTTTCTGTTGATCCATCTTCTGCTATCTCTGTTGCAAAACGTACAATTCAGAATTAAAGTAAAATTTGCCTCGTATCAGAGATTTTTGTGCAATACAAATTTACGTTTTAGTTTAATAGTAAAAATATCAATGAGTAAAATGGGTTAATAAACAATTAAGGATAATTACCGGTGATGAGCTCTGGAGGGAAGTATCTACTGTCTGCAGCTCTGAGAGCTTGAGCATTTGCAGCAACATGAGGGAACGTCTCCTAAAATCATAGCCAACAGATAAACTGCATAGCCTACCTGAGAGTTTGTGCCAACATGGTCTTGGTCTTTCAGTTTTGAAATAATGCCAGATGTGTGCATGCATGGGCAAATGCTTTCACATTCCAGAGCAGATGCAACAGTTTCACAACAACCGCAAAATGACATGTAGTGAAATGCTTGGTACAACTCTTTGCACAGAATGCAATAAATTATACAGAAAGAAAAAAAAAATGCAGTAAAAAAGGAATAAAGGAGAAGAAATCTGAAGATTAGGGTTAAGAAAATCCAGATCAAGTATAACAGAGAAGTATGGTATAATTGCACTCAGGAATAGATTCTGCTCACTACTACTCAATTCCCGAGTTCAATTATATAATTCTCTCTAATTCTTAATCTGGATTTTCTTAACCCTAATCTTCAGATTTCTTCTTCTTTATTCCTTTTTTACTTTATATTTCCTGCATTAATCTGTACTGACCGATTCTGTACGAGTGTGGACTGTGTGGGCGAGGCCATGTTGGGCTGCTTTAGAGAAGAGGAAGAGTTGTTGTAGTAGAGTGTTGTTGTCATGCCGTCATTTTACGCCGGACTGCTTCACAAACGAGGGTCAATTCAACACAAAAGATGAACATGACGGCTAGGGATGTCCAGATCCGATCATGTGATCGGAAATCGGGCCCGATCACGTTGTTTCAGACTCGATCGGAATCGGACGTTACCTCCCGATCAGGACTCGGATATATATGTATTAGGGGTGCAACGGTTCTCCACTTACGGTTCGCTACGCACTTGCACCGCGGTCCATCTCGAATGACGACGCATCTATTGGTTAATATGGTTTGTTTAAAATAGCATCGTGGAAAACAGACAGACAGAGTTCAGATAATGTATGTTTCAGTCGATGGATGCACAAAACGTTACAACAACAATAATCAGAAAGCGTGGACAAAACAGTCACTCTTTGTAAACTGTTAACTGCGAGTGCCGTCTGCTCTAATGTCCAGTCGCCGTCATCACCCGGGTGTTGATAGCGCGCGAGCGCAGGTGAGACCTGAACAGCACACGTTGCTGTCTGTGTTTAAACTAACTCATTTAAGCCTTGCTGATTTAAACCTTCAAGAACAAGACGCGAAAGAGAGCTCGCGCGCTGTGAGAAGATTTGTGTGCGCTCATCCGAAGCGCGCTCACGCTTATTTCAGTCAGCGTGCAAATACTGAGTTCTCTTTCAAGTCTTGCGCTTCGGCGGACAAATTCATACAAAATTGTCAACATGCCCGTCTTGGCGAGTATCCTAGCAAACATAGTCGGTTATGTCTTAAGTGAACGTATATTAGTCGAGAAAGACAGTGCATGTGTAACAGTATATGTACTGGATCGTGTATGTCTTAAAGGGGAAAAAACTATTCCTGGTGCCTGTTTTTAATGTTAAATAACAAAGAAATCACTTACTGCTCTTGACTGAATAGTTTTTGTAACTTCAATAATGATTAATCTTTATTTATTTTATACAGTAAAGATGCAGTGATATTTTATATTTGATTACTTTATCCATTTTCTGTACTTGAAAACTACTGTAAGATACCTGAAAAACCTGAAAAGCACTGTTCCTGGATCTGTTTTTTTCGCTCTTCTTTATTCTTTTTTATGTATTATAAAAGTATCGGATCGGGACTCGGTATCGGTAGATACTCAAAATCAAATGACTCGGACTCGGACTCGAGGGCAAAAAAACGTGATCGGGACATCCCTAATGACGGCACATGCTAGTGGATGAGTTGAATCAACTCCACAGCAACTACATCAATTTATCCACTAACCATTCAGAAACGTCTAAAAGTAGTAACTTCTTCCTGAGTCTCTCCATCAGTGTCGACTCCGGTTTGAACAATGTAAGGCTGAACACTTTCCTCATTTTGGCTGCGTGAGATTCTCCAGCTTTGTTGTTGTTGAGCTGTTAAAGCTCCGCCCTCTTCTGGAAAGGGGGCGGGAGCAGCAGCTCATTTGCATTTAAAGGGACACACACAAAAACGGTGTGTTTTTCCTCACACCCAAATACAGGCAAATTTGACAAGCTATAATAAATGATCTGTGGGGGATTTTGAGCTGAAACTTCACAGACACATTCTGGAGACACCAGAGACTGATATTACATCATGTGAAAAGGAGGCATTATTGGACCCCTTTTAAAAAAATGAACACTTGAACTTACATCTGCGTGATCAAAACTACATAAAATGACAGAAACCATATTTGGAAAAAATAATAAAAAATCCCATTTGATTATATGGAGAAGGCAAGGTTTATGAGCTATACTGCATCCAGCCACCTGGGGGCGATCAAACAGTTTTGGCTACACTTTCAGGACATGGTTCTAACATGTACATCATGTTTGGTCTCTTCTGACAGCTTATAAACTGAATAGAATTGTGGTGAACATAATAGAGATATTAAAGTATTCTAATGTACAATCTGAACTATTGCTCAAACCAGAATTAAGAGAATATTTGCGTGCTTTTCTCCTTCTAGGTCCAGTGGTGTAAAGTATTTGAGTAAATGTAATTAGTTACTGTACTTAAGTATCTTTACATTACATTTGTGATGAGCAATTACACATTGCATTTTGCATGGCACCTAACTTTTTCTGCAGCTGTTTATTTCTGCTTTAAAGAAGTGATATCCTGATATAAGGGCATTGAAGGTACTACATCATCGTGGCGTTTTGCCTTTACTCACCCAAACTTGTCAACAAGGTCACTTTACGCAAATATGAGTGAATTATCAAGTAGTTTCTGAATCACAAAGGAAAGCAACACTCGCTGTTCAAAACTACATGCATGGTCATGTGAAAGAGCTACCACTGTCTCATCATATCTTACTATAATTCAGGAAAGCATACAGAACAAAATCAAGACGTGTACGTTCAGAGGTTTGTTTGTGATGAGACACTCTACTCCACTGATCAGACTCATATAAGCTTGATAAAAACATTATTTTATTTAACTGCTATTTTGAAGGATACTGATTTACTTATGGCCTATTTGTGCATGTGAGCTTAACTGAGACTAGAGTTTGTAGATGTTGTGTCAACCTTGATTTATTGCAATATTGAGTTTTATTTTGATTTTCACAAAATAAACATGATTTCTCATCTTACAAATCAACTGTTTCTTATTTTCACCGGCATGTCTCTCAGATGTCTCTAGTGCATCTTTAAACCTACATTCAGTTTGAGTAAAATACTTAAAATCAGATACTCTAAGACTTTTACTCAAGTCGTATTGGAATTGGTTGACTTGTAACTTGTAATGGAGTCATTTTTGCAGTATCTGTACTTTAACTCAAGTATGGTTCATGTAGTCTTTACACCTCTGCTTAGATTATCATCTGTTCAGTTTTACGGCCCTTTGGTTTCATTTCAGTTTGTTTCAGTGTTCGTATTCTATGTCTATTAATGCTTTGCTCAGGTCATAAGAAGGAAAGATAACCTATGATCTTATAGAGAGGTGTTTATTCTGTCACTTACACACACAGCACAGGATTGACATGCCCACACACGACAGACTAAAGGTTTTTACCCTGCTGCTTGTGCACACCAGAGACCCAGCGCCACCCTCTCTTCCTCTTTTTCCGCACACATTCACTCACTCAGATATAAGGTTTTTTACCCTGCCTCTTCTAGATCTGCGCTCCAGCCACACACTCCCTTCCTTTCTTTCCCCTCTCTTCTGCACAGCAGAGCTCAAGCTGATAGAAGAAGGGCTGTTACTCTGTCTCTTCTGTACAGCAGTGCTTTATTAGTGTTTCTACAGTATGTTCTTCCACTGTCCATCTATTTAAACATGCAACTTAAATAACTTTGCCTACATCAATGGCTTTGATAATATTTCCTTTTACTTGGATACTGTTGAAAGCTAAGATGATAGTAAGCTGAAGTTTTCCCGGTGTGTTCTGGACCATTGGCAACATGCAGAATCGGTGTTGGGGCGTCGGGCGAGAGAGAGAGCTCTGATTGGCTGTTCAGTTTAGTGAGCGCGGGAAAAATAGTAAAACAGTGAGCAAACAAGTCAAGGCGGCAGCCTACAGACAGAAGCTGTTCGGAGTTTACATCATGAAGGGTGAATTCGGGTTGATTGTGACCAGAGATTATATACTTTAGGGAGATGAGAGGGTCTGTTAGGTGTGTCCCTACCCTATGACTTTTACATTGAATAAGAGGTTAAAGAATAACAACGACTTTAATGTACGCTAATCAGATTAATTCTTTTGGTGTCAGATAAATGATTTAATTCTGCATATCCTTCAACTATTTTGTTCTTACAATTGGTTCAAAAAACTCCAATAATGAAATGTATGTCAAGTCAGTCAATCAACATTTTCCCCTCAGCTGAGAATCACAGATGTTGAGAGTCACTTTATACTTAATGTTTGACAGGATGATTCTCATCCATCTTCATATCAGATCTGATCATCATGACCATCATCACTGTCTCTCATCTGAACTGAACTAAGAGGCTTTTGAGTTTGCAGTGAAATTCTAGTTGCGCCATCTGGTGGCCAAAGATGGAAACAAACATTTGTTTTCCATCTATTAAAAATGCAATTCTATTTAATGCAGTTGCTAGTCTATATTCACTAATTATGGTTCAAATGCCAGCTGAATCAGTTGGTCAGAATCAGAATCAACTCTAATGAAGTCAGTGTAAGGACCTGAGGACTGGTGTGATATGATCATGTTTTCTGCCTCTGTTCAGTGTTCTGGATGAGCTGCAGATGTCTGATAGTGTTTCTGGAGTCCATTACAATAATCCACCCTGCTGGAGATGAAACATGAACAAGTTTCTCTGAGTCATGACTGGAAACAAACCGTCTAATTCTTGAGATGATGATATGCTGATATAGTTATTGTCTTTACATGACTACTGAAACTCAGCTCTGACTCCAGAATAAGATTCCTGACTCTGATTTTTAGTTGTTCACCTCTAGAGTGAAGGTATGTGTTCACCTTGAGAACTTCATCTTTGTTTCCAAACACAATGACTTCAGTTTTTCTCTGTTTAACTGAAGGAAGTTTAGGCACATCCGCAGTGAAGTCGACGCAAGCATATTGATCAATGCATTTGAAACGAGACCACAAATTCACTTCACATTCATATTCCATATTTGTCAATACACCACTTGTGATAAACGCTTAAAATACAACGCATATTTCAAAGATCCAAAATAGAACGAGGCGTCGGTTACAGTAGAACATTTTGTCATTTCACGTCACTTCCAGTGTGGACAGTCACAGCATCACTGATTATGGGTTTTCTTGGTGTGGTCTTATTACAGTTTTCTCAGTTGCTTATAGTGATGGGAAACCAAGGCTTTCTGAAGCGTTTGAGGCTTTCATTAAATTGTGCCCAAAAATGGTTCATTACTCGAAGCTCTTAACACAAGTGCAGTGCAGCTTCGACAATCTCCTTCTAGTGCCGCTCATGCAGGCTCAGCTCAGGTGCCGGTCGCGTGCAGCGCTGCAGCCACGAAAACAGAGTTTGCCCTTCCCCTACTGACTTTCACTTTCGGACGGGTGCCCGAATATGGAAGTGAATGAGGCTTTACGATTTTTTTATTATTATTATTATTATTATTTTTATCTAGGCCTACGTGAAATTCTGCATCCATTGTACGATTTTTTTTAATTTATTTTTTTCCACCTCGGAAGGGCAACGTGAGTCGAGAAGGGCATATGGGCAGTTGCCCGGGCAACCTGAGCAACCCCCCTGTGCACGTCCCTGTACTGCAGTGTTGACTATGTAGTCAGCTAGTGTTCTGATCAGTTCAGCTGAAGCACTGATGAGCAGATATATAGTGTGCGCTGCAGTATTGACTATGTAGTCAGCTAGTGTTCTGATCAGTTCAGCTGAAGCACTGATGAGCAGATATATAGTGTGCGCTGCAGTGTTGACTATGTAGTCAGCTAGTGTTCTGATCAGATCAGCTGAAGACACTGATGAGCAGGTATATAGTGTGCGCTGCAGTGTTGACTATGTAGTCAGCTAGTGTTCTGATCAGTTCAGCTGAAGCACTGATGAGCAGATATATAGTGTGCGCTGCAGTGTCGACTATGTAGTCAGCTAGTGTTCTGATCAGTTCAGCTGAAGCACTGATGAGCAGATATATAGTGTGCGCTGCAGTGTCGACTATGTAGTCAGCTAGTGTTCTGATCAGATCAGCTGAAGACACTGATGAGCAGATATATAGTGTGCGCTGCAGTGTTGACTATGTAGTCAGCTAGTGTTCTGATCAGATCAGCTGAAGACACTGATGAGCAGGTATATAGTGTGCGCTGCAGTGTTGACTATGTAGTCAGCTAGTGTTCTGATCAGATCAGCTGAAGACACTGATGAGCAGATATATAGTGTGCGCTGCAGTGTTGACTATGTAGTCAGCTAGTGTTCTGATCAGTTCAGCTGAAGCACTGATGAGCAGATATATAGTGTGCGCTGCAGTGTCGACTATGTAGTCAGCTAGTGTTCTGATCAGTTCAGCTGAAGCACTGATGAGCAGATATATAGTGTGCACTGCAGTGTTGACTATGTAGTCAGCTAGTGTTCTGATCAGTTCAGCTGAAGCACTGATGAGCAGATATATAGTGTGCGCTGCAGTGTCGACTATGTAGTCAGCTAGTGTTCTGATCAGTTCAGCTGAAGCACTGATGAGCAGATATATAGTGTGCGCTGCAGTGTCGACTATGTAGTCAGCTAGTGTTCTGATCAGTTCAGCTGAAGCACTGATGAGCGGATATATAGTGTGCACTGCAGTGTTGACTATGTAGTCAGCTAGTGTTCTGATCAGTTCAGCTGAAGCACTGATGAGCAGATATATAGTGTGCGCTGCAGTGTCGACTATGTAGTCAGCTAGTGTTCTGATCAGTTCAGCTGAAGCACTGATGAGCAGATATATAGTGTGCGCTGCAGTGTCGACTATGTAGTCAGCTAGTGTTCTGATCAGTTCAGCTGAAGCACTGATGAGCAGATATATAGTGTGCACTGCAGTGTTGACTATGTAGTCAGCTAGTGTTCTGATCAGTTCAGCTGAAGCACTGATGAGCAGATATATAGTGTGCGCTGCAGTGTCGACTATGTAGTCAGCTAGTGTTCTGATCAGTTCAGCTGAAGCACTGATGAGCGGATATATAGTGTGCACTGCAGTGTTGACTATGTAGTCAGCTAGTGTTCTGATCAGTTCAGCTTCTGAAGCACTGATGATTAGATATATAGTGCGCACTGCAGTGTTGACTATGTAGTCAGCTAGTGTTCTGGTCAGTTCAGCTGAAGCACTGATGAGCAGATATATAGTGCGCACTGCAGTGTTGACTATGTAGTCAGCTAGTGTTCTGATCAGTTCAGCTGAAGCACTGATGAGCAGATTTATAGTGTGCGCTGCAGTGTTGACTATGTAGTCAGCTAGTGTTCTGATCACTTCAGCCGCTGAAGACACTGATGAGCAGATTTATAGTGTGCGCTGCAGTGTTGACTATGTAGTCAGCTAGTGTTCTGATCAGTTCAGCTGAAGCACTGATGAGCGGATATATAGTGTGCACTGCAGTGTTGACTATGTAGTCAGCTAGTGTTCTGATCAGTTCAGCTTCTGAAGCACTGATGATTAGATATATAGTGCGCACTGCAGTGTTGACTATGTAGTCAGCTAGTGTTCTGGTCAGTTCAGCTGAAGCACTGATGAGCAGATATATAGTGCGCACTGCAGTGTCGACTATGTAGTCAGCTAGTGTTCTGATCAGTTCAGCTGAAGCACTGATGAGCGGATATATAGTGTGCACTGCAGTGTCGACTATGTAGTCAGCTAGTGTTCTGATCAGTTCAGCCGCTGAAGACACTGATGAGCAGATATATAGTGTGCACTGCAGTGATGACTATGTAGTCAGCTAGTGTTCTGATAAGTTAATCTTCTGAAGCACTGATGAACAGATATATAGTGTGCACTGCAGTGTTGACTATGTAGTCAGCTAGTGTTCTGATAAGTTCATCTTCTGAAGCACTGATGAGCAGATATATAGTGTGCACTGCAGTGTTGACTATGTAGTCAGCTAGTGTTCTGATCAGTTCAGATATATAGTGAGAATAATCATGATTCTGTCAGGTCAAACTCCGTCAGTGTTCAGATATTAAACATTGATCAGAGGCTTTAAATGAAGCTCTAAACTCAGAATTCACTGGAATCAAACTGATCTTGATTCTGATCAAATGATTGAAACCTTCAATAAACACAAAATCAGCAGAACTGATCTGATATAATGAGCTGTTTGACTTTTACATTTGACATCCTTGAGCCTGACTTCAGTAATGCTTCTCTGCTGTGATTCTGATGATGGCCTGTAGAGGGAGACACACACTCACATTCACACTGCTTCAGTCAGTGATGGTCAGAAATCAAAGGTTCAGATGAAGAGCCTCACGCTTCCTTCATTCATGGCCTTCAGTTTGACTGACAGTATCCTGCAGGAGTTTGACACTGAACCTACTGGAAATAACGATTTCACAACAATCAATCAAATATAAAATTTTATTCGTCAGGTAAGAATGCATCATGCCAGTTATATAAAGAATTGATAAGACGCCAGGTCAGAAATGAGAAATACATGACATGAGTTGCTGTAAGATGGATGTAAGAGTGAGAAATGAAGAGATCAGAAATTATAAGACCACAACAAATAATGATAAAACACTGAAATTCAACACACTCTTTACAGGAATGTTAACATCAGTTTACATTTCATTAACTTTAATTATTTCAGTAGTTTTTAAATAAGGAAAAATATTACTGTGAGACTATTTGTAATGCATTTATGACTGATCAATGATTTTATGCTATTCTTCAAGATTATATTGAAACCAGCATCAGCTATATACTGAATCCAGAAAAATGTCTGGAATTCTTATAAGAATTATAATTACAATTCTACTCAATTGTAGTTTCTTTTATTTAAAGTGACGCTGACATAAACACATTTTTTAACTAAAGCTGTTCTTGATCTTGGAGTTGACGATGCTTTAATCTAATGTTTAAACTTTTTTTTATGTGAATTAAAGTGTTTGCATCTCCAGGACACACATTTAATGGTATATTTATCTCAGTTTTTTTTAGTGCAGATAAATGTTCCAGAGAAGCGTATTAAAAACACTATCCAGTGTGTGAATGAGGTCAGGCCATCACAGAAGAGACACAACACAAGTCATTACAGAATCTGCTTGTGTCGAGCCGAACTTAAACACTCATTACATGAACAGAAAAAATGTAAAAGTAGGAGTGTCTCACTGTGGTTCGTGTTAATGTCCAAGCGAGAAACGGAGAGGCTTACAAGGAAATGAGCAACATTTACTGTCAAAGATCAGAATGGTTTATTTTTCTCATACCGGATAAACAGAACTGATCACACATCCTTTATTGTTCTATAAGAAAAGACCATTTCACTCTGAGAAATCTTACATCATACACTTTTTATTATTATTATTATTGTTATTTTAATGCTTGCTTTATAATTAGTCTCTTTATTTTATCTCCATATCTGGCTCTGTCTTCTGTATTGTGTATTGAGTTTTTTTACAGTATGTATTTACAGTAAATTTACAAGACACTGACAGAATTCTTGACTGTTTTAAGGTTGAGGACTAAAAAAAATCTAAATACAAAGTCGTGTTCTACTTGGAGGGTTGACAAAACAAGACAAAAACCATCATATCTTCAATAAATGCTTCAAGGATTCTTTTTGAGGAGAAAAAATGAAAGGGAATTCAAGTTTAAGTATAGTAAGTTTATTGTTGAGTATGTGAGTGACACAGTGACTGAGTGAAATTATTTGTTTTTACAATTTTTTTTTACAGGTTTTTAATTGTTTAATTTTGTTTTTGTAGTTTAAAACTGTTGCTCAATGTTTAGAGATGAACTATTAACTGATTTACTGTGGGATATTTAATGTTCTGCTATTCAACAGCAAATGATCAATTGTATAAAGAATGAGAATAAAATGAATAGCTGAATGTTACAAACCCCTACTTAAAGTCGTCAGAAAGGGGAACACGTGAAACTCAAACATGTTACTAAATATTTATTAAAAGGCAAAGAATCGGGAACACGTATTATACGTAAAAGAGAAAACAAAAAGTAATTCCAAATATAACACAAAACAATTAACCCAAATTAATAATATTAATACCTGAAACTTTAACCAAAACAAAAATGTTTGGTTCAGCATCTTCCACATAGTCAGTAAAAAGTGTGCACAACTGACGCAGGTGCACAGGGGCGGACCTACGATCAAACTCGGACAGAAAGTGAAAATAGCAGAGTCATGATGTCATATAGAAAACGAAAACACTCTAGGCACAGGCCATAACACTGAAATAAAATTTATTTCTGTTAAATAGAATATTAAACATAAATATAACAACTGGCCAGATAGACAACTGCTTAGTATCTTCATGGTTAAATACAGTATAGATAGATTGATGCTTAAGACCAGAAAACACTAGAACTCCACGAGAGAAGAATAAACGTGAGTTTTACTCTGTACATTATCTGTGCAAAAGTCTGGCAACAATCCAGGTCATATGTTTTGTTATGCGTCACACTCACACTGTCTTAGGAATGAAAAGAATGTCAGGGTACTTAGAAAAAAGAAATGCATTACTTTAAGTTTTGAGTTGTGATGAGCAGGTGTGTCTGGTGTCATGACTGAGGTCCAGGGTGGGGACGAGGGGAGGGGAGGGGTGGACTGTCTCAGGTGGCTGTCGTTTTGAGAGCTTATCAAGATCAGGCGAGTCTTGACTCATGGCTGAGGGTCAGGGGTCAGATCTTAGGCTTACAGGTTCCACCAATGAACAACATTTATCATCTCATAGTCGAACCTCTTCAGTTTGACAGACTGGTTTTGGTTTCTGTGGTGTTTGTACATCTTCTCTTCCCTATAGATTATGCTTATTTCACAAATCACTTAACATGTAGTCAGTGTAGAGATGATTAAATTGGTGTTATATGATCATATTTCTTGACTTTTTAAGAACTCAGCTGCATTTTGGACTAGTTGTAGCTTGTTTATTGAGGATGAAGGACAACCAGCTAGTAAT
Source organism: Megalobrama amblycephala (assembly GCF_018812025.1). NCBI lineage: Eukaryota > Metazoa > Chordata > Actinopteri > Cypriniformes > Xenocyprididae > Megalobrama > Megalobrama amblycephala. Next base: position 39,927,910 of record NC_063061.1, read on the forward strand.
GCATTACAGTAATCTAGTCTAGACATCATGATTTAAATATATATATATATATTAGTTAATCCATGTCCTTGAGCATGCAGTCGTCATCAGGGCTCCTCCTCTTCACAGATAACAGATATAAAGAACATAACAGTGATGAAACTAAAACTAAACAAAGCTCAATTCTGATCAGCACATCTGCACTGAAAGGTAGGACTGAACTTACAGAATTGCCTTTTAGTATGAAAAAGACAATGCAATTAGCATTAATGTTAAATTACATCATTTTATAAACTGCAAATAATGCTTTATATTTAGTACATTAATAAATTACATTATATTTACAGCTTTTCAACACATCCAAATCTCAAACTACAGCTAAAATGATAGTGACTGCACCCACTATCTGGTTTGTGTCTTTCTGTAATTCTGTTGCAGTTGGTTTACAGGTAATTATCACTATGAAAATATAATTGCAAATTGTTTTGGCTGTTGCTCTGTATGTTCAGAATAGACTGGAATAATATTAGGACTAGAGTAGCATTATCTAAAGTGCTACAGTATGATCAAAGCAACAATCACTGTCAGTCTTTAAATGTGAAAAGCCTCAAGACACAGAGAGGGAATATTCCTGTCATTCCTGTTAGGCTGTACTTCTGGTACTAAGATAAATATGTTGCAGTTCAAGTATTTTTATAGAGCTGTATTCATCAGACACTTAATGCTTACTAACACTATGGTTAGTCAGTTAACCAGATGAAACCTAATAGAATGGAAAGAAATAACTAGAGTTTGCTCAGTGAGAAAACAATAGTTATCTTAGGGTGTCAACTTAATGTCATTTTGATATTTTCATCATCTCTTAGGATTTTTAGGATTCTTACTGATTTCTTGTAATTTCATCAAACAGCATAGAATGTCTTAAATAATGACAAATCATCACAGAATTCACTCCACTGCTAATCCAAATATTAAAAGTGAAATTAGGACACATATTTTGATAAAAGAATTTTGAAGAGAGGAAAGAAAAAAATAAGTTAATTAAATCTCTTAATTAACAAGATTTTATAAGTGCATCTGCTCACCATAACAGTGAAATAATTGTTTTATATTATTTTTTATATTATACTATTTTTTTTTATTTATTGTAACCACTGACAAACAGACAAGGTACATAATCAAATCACTGAATGACACAACATATGATCAGCCATAGGTTGAGTATAGCCAATAACAAACAGGGATCACAATAAAACAAACTGACACTAAATAAATAAATAAATTAAAATAAAAATTAAATAAATCAAAAGGGGCTTTTTAAATGAATTTATACCTGTCTAACAGAGAAATCAACTTGAGGGCTTTCATGTTTTTAACCAGTTTTAAAGATTTGCACAAGAGATTAACCTCATTCATCCCCTGGTTAAAATCAGGTTTAGATTTAAACCATTTGCACTTATGAATGAAAAACTTTCCGACATAACGAAAAATTACTAACAAAATCAAACTCTTGGTTTTCCAGACAAATACCAAACCTAATTATCTTTACAGTACAACCTCCCTAGACATAACCAGTTCTGCATATCTCTTCATATCACAAAAAAAAAAAAAAAAAAAAAAAAATCAATATTTGTTTACAAAAAAAACACAGTTATTTATATCAAAATTAAATTTCAATCTTAAAAATTCATTGGTAGGATAAATCTCATTTAAAATTTTGAAGCTCACCTCCTTGGAGGGAGGGGAAAGACAGATTTCCATATTTTTTTAATTTGGATAATAAGCATGTAAGCTTTTCTGTGCATTTTTTGGCCACAAAAATCATAACCTTCTAAGGAGAGCTGCCTCAATTCTGGAGAGACTTTGGAGTGCAAAATGTCTTCTTTAACCATTAATCTTATACAACAATTAAAACAGCTCTAATCATTCTATTGTAAATATTAACAGAACACTGCAGTTGGAATTTCTCACAAAATTTTCTATACAGTAACAGATTTCCATTATCATCTAAGAAATGGGCAACTGCCCAAATTCCTTTGGATTTCCTTTCCTCGAAATATACAGACTTTCTGCCAAACCTTATACATCAGTTATTCCAAACTTAAGTGTTGTGAGGTGTGAAGTTATGTTTGAACAATAGTTTCCAATAGACGTCATGTAGAAAATGTGGCCGATCCAGTAATGTTGAATGGGTTTATAGCTAATATGTGAGACGCTCTCTACACAGTGTTAGTTTACTCAGTTGCTTACTCATGAAACATAGCAACACAGTGAAAAGTATTTCTAATATGCTGGACCTTTTATTGAGAGTAGCCCATATTTACCTGTTCACAAGCACCTGTAAGAGCTTTGATGTTTGAGTCGACGGAGGCGCAACATAATAAAAAAAAGTGCTTTTTCAAAATATGCTGGCACTAGGTGCCGCTAGTGTCACACAAACAACATACTTCACATTTAAACGTATCAGGCCCTGTCCACACGAACATGGGTATTTTCAAAACCGCAGCTAGTAACTTATAAAAGACATTTGTTCAAAATTTGAAAACTTGCAGTTGGCAATCCACTCAGCAGGGACGTCCCTTATGCACGCTCTTCACACAAACCTCACGTGGGCTTTGTTATGTGAGAAATAATTTAAATGTAGGGAGGTGAAAGCAAAGTTTATATAATTTATTTATTTTTTATTTAATAATTATATTACATCACCACACTTGTGCTGTTATTACCATTAAAATAACAATAATATTATTGCACTTCAAGAAATACGTCTTCTTCATTTACAGTAGCACTACTGCTTTTGCGTAAACAGTAAAGTACTGCAATTCCCATATACAGTAAGTTACTCTAAACTTAATAAATATATCCATAATGCAGTACATATTACAGTAGTTAACCATAAATAATAAATATGGTATTTTACTGGGCTTTTTTGGTAAGTAACTGTAAAATTACAGCAATGTCTAACAGTGATGCATATTTGTTTGTGTATATAGACAGATGATTTCACACTTAAATATTTTTCAACCACATTATGTATGCATTTATTTGCAGTTTATGATGTTTAAGTCCTTCAAGAAACAGCAGGCCCTGGCACTGGCTGCACACCAGCGAAAGTGGGAAATGGAGGATCTAAGGCTTAAATTACTAGGGGAAGAACTAGAGAAAATCCGAATAGAATTAGAAAACCATCAGTTGGAAATGGCAAGAATTCAAGCTGAGAATAACTATGGTTTAATTCAGAATACAGTAAAGTTGGTTAAGGATATTGTTCATTTGTTTTCAAAATAAATGTTTTGTTTAATTTCATTTCATTATCCCAATGTATGTATTAATCATGTCTCTATTTTTCTTTTTTACAACTATAACTAATTTTTTTTTAACTGAAAAGGTTTAACACTGTAAATCTTATACACTTTTTGTAACTATAATGTGTAAACAATCATGTTGTTATAGTGGGTGTTTTTAGGGTGTTTTTTCTTTCAGTATGAATATTGAATTAGATTTTTATGCAACATTTACAACAATTGTACAGATTAAAATTTGTAATATTTTAATATATTTATTCATATTTTCATTTTTACACAGTTACATATCTGTTGCTTTCAAATAACGTTCTCATCGTGGCATTTTGTCACTGCACCAGGGGTTATCTGAAGCTTGACCAGAAATAGTCTGCTTTTCTGAACTGATGGATCTAATGAATGGCTCTGAGTCAAGTTCAGAATAGAATAGTTGTGAGATTTTCAGCCTGTAACAACTTTTCTATGTGTGATGTTTCAATAAAGTGACTTTGTTTCATTACGTGTGTGTCATTAACATCAAAGCTTTTGACTCATCAAACACTGACAGATTAATTGCTTCAATTCCTTAAAAAATCAACTGAGCAACTCAACTCTTTTCAAGCACTTGGTCGCCACCTAATGGATAAGGTACGTATTACTTATAACAACATCAAACTGTTTTATATCTCATCACCCTTCCTTAGGAGTTACTTAACATATGTAACGTTGAACCATAAAATTACTATAGTTAGAAACAACATTTCTTTTTCCACTAACAATGTTTTCTCTTTTTTTTCACTCAAAATCGTGACATTAAAATGTTAGTTCTCCCCAAAATGAAAATTCTGTCATCATTTACTGACCTCATGTTATTCCACACCTGTATGAATTTCATTCTTCTGCTGAACACAAAAGAAGATATTTTGAATAATATGAGGCACCAAACAGGCCATATTGAGGCTAATCAAAATAGAAAGTTACTCATGAACTTCAAGCACCTCTTCTGAAGTGTGATATGATGTATGTTCACGTGATCTTCTCTCAGCTGTTGAACTGTTGCTGTAATACTGACGATCTCCAGTAGAGGGCGACACTGACACACTGAAACACGTGTGTCCATATATCTCATCTGGTCTCCATTGTGTTTGCAGTCAGAACTCACATGGGCTTTTCTCACAGCAGATATCATCCAGTGAGTCAGATTTCATTCTCATCTAATGTTGAACATTTGTTTTAGTGAAATCATCTGATGCTGCTATAGTTAAGACTAGAGAGATCCTTTACTGTCAGAGCAAATGTGAACACACCTGTGGCCAGTTTCCGTTGCAAGCAAACAAATAAGACATAAATGCCAGTAAGATTTATTTGCATTTTTAGTAGCAGCATTTTTAAGCAATAAATTCTAAAGATGCAGCCCTAGTGTTTGTGTTTTGTTCTGTTCATCAGTTTGTCATGAAGTTTTAACATCTTCACAAAATAACCTTTTAATTTTCATTTATTTAGTAGACATAAAATTATTACAAGTCAAGTCTTTATTTTTATAAGATGAAAGACAATGTTAACAGTGTTTCATCTTAAACACTTTCAGTTTAGTTTTTCACTGTTAATGCTGCTCCCAAGGGCGTAGATTTGGTTTCAACATTGGGCGTTGAACATTGTTATGCTGCCTGTTATTATTTTTTTAAATAAAAAATAATAATAATCTGTTTTATGTGTAGTGTACTTGGATAATTTATTTCTTCTCTATCTATCTATCTATCTATCTATCTATCTATCTATCTATCTATCTATCTATCTATCTATCTATCTATCTATCTATCTATCTATCTATCTATCTATCATAACTTTATGAAATTTATGTATAATCATTCATTCATCAAATTCTAACATAACTGAGCGATTCTAAAAAGAAAGAAATTATGTTAATAATAATAATAATAATAATAATAATTTGTTACATTTATATAGCGCTTTTCTGGGCACTCAAAGCGCTTTACATATTGAAGGGGAATCTCCTCAACCACCACCGATGTGCAGCACCACCTGGATGATGCGACGGCAGCCATATTGCGCCAGAACACCCACCACACACCAGCTTATTGGTGGAGAGGAGACAGTGATGAAGCCAATCAGTGTATGGGGGTGATTATGAGGCCATGGTGGACAGAGGCCAATGGGCAAATGTGGCCAGGATGTCGGGGTCACACCCCTACTCTTTTCGAAGGACATCCTGGGATTTTTAACGACCACAGAGAGTCAGGACCTCGGTTTAACGTCTCATCCGAAGGACGGTGCTTTTTGACAGTATAGTGTCCCCATCACTATACTGGGGCGTTAGGACCCACACAGACCACAGGGTGAGCACCCCCTGCTGGCCTCACTAACACCTCTTCCAGCAGCAACCTAGTTTTCCCAGGAGGTCTCCCATCCAGGTACTAACCAGGCTCAGCCCTGCTTAGCTTCAGTGGGCAACCAGTCTTGGGCTACAGGGTGATATGGCTGCTGGCCAAATATTGAAACCGCCAGTAGGGGGCAGCGATTCGCTTTTTTATTGAGTCACTTAAATTGATCATTTAGCCAATTCGTTCAAAAGTTAATTAATTCAGGAAGAAAACAAACACCGATATGAATACATTTGTAATTGATAAGACACCATTGAAAAATGAACTAACAAAATAGACGGCTGATTTGGTAACTGGTTACAGTTACACTGATAGTTATGGCTGAACTGCAATGCATTAGCTAGCTAAAATATATGTGGAGTGAATTACACATCATTCTCATACCTCCTTCTCGGTACATGCTTTATTCTTTTTAACGTCCCTCTTTGACCAGCAGTTTAATATACAGGTGCTGGTCATATAATTAGAATATCATCAAAAAGTTGATTTATTTCACTAATTCCATTCAAAAATCGAAACTTGTATATTATATTCATTTATTACACACAGACTGATATATTTCAAATGATTATAACTAACTACTAGGGTAATCTCAAATTCAGTATCTCAGAAAATTAGAATATTACTTAAGACCAATACAAAGAAAGGATTTTTAGAAATCTTGGCCAACTGAAAAGTATGAACATGAAAAGTATGAGCATGTACAGCACTCAATACTTAGTTGGGGCTCCTTTTGCCTGAATTACTGCAGCAATGCGGCGTGGCATGGAGTCGATCAGTCTGTGGCACTGCTCAGGTGTTATGAGAGCCCAGGTTGCTCTGATAGTGGCCTTCAGCTCTTCTGCATTGTTGGGTCTGGCATATCGCACCTTCCTCATAGATTTTCTATGGGGTTAAGGTCAGGCGAGTTTGCTGGCCAATTAAGAACAGGGATACCATGGTCCTTAAACCAGGTACTGGTAGCTTTGGCACTGTGTGCAGGTGAGTCGCAGGTTTTTTTTTTTTTTACACTAATGCATGGCTTCGCTTCAGAAGGCCTTTATTAACCCTTCAGGGCTGCGTGGAATATGATGGATGTAGATGAAGACTCTTTGTTCAACTCATACTCGTTTTGTAACGCATACTGCCATTAGCTCATGCGTCAGGATATTTATTAATATTTCTCAGATTGTCTTCGTTAGAAAGAAGAAAGTCATATACATAGGATGGCTTGAGGGTGAGTCAAGCTTGGGCTAATTTTCATTTGAAAGTGAATTAATCCTTTCCTGGTAAAAGATCGTAACAAGCGTGAGAGATGGAAAATGAATGAACTTACTCTACGTTTAAAAACGTGAATTAGCCGTATGTGGTGTTCAGTAAGCCCAGCTGAACCAACGCGATCTCACGACCAATTCGTACTTATTTTACGAGGTGGCTAATTCGTATGAGTTCATACGACTTCACTCAAACGAATTCGTACGATTTGTCTAAACTCCGGTTAGGTTTAGGGGCGGGGGTTTGGGGTATGAATTCATACGAATTTGTCAACTCGTAAAATACGGTCTGTGACCACCCCGCTCCCATGTTAAAGGGATAGTTCACCCAAAATGAAGATTCTCTCATCTGCTCACCATCAGGTTGTTCCAAACCTGTACAAATTTCTTTTGTCTGTTGAAATAAAATAAAGTTTATTTTAAAATTAAAAACAGATTCAATATGTGGCTCATAGTGATGCGCGGGTCGTCTAATAACCCGCGGACCCCGCCGGTAACCCGCAGGTCTGGTTGGGGCGGATAAAGAAATTGTCACTTTATAGGCCATTCGCGGGGCGGGTTGGGGCGCGTCATTAAAAACAACATTTAAAAAAAATCCATGTATGTTGCATGCAATTCCCTATAGCCTATATTAAATATTTGGGAATATCTATTTTTATACTTTATTAGGTTCTTTGATAAGATTACAATACTAAGGCCATAGCAATAACTTGCGTGATGTCACCTTTGGCGTCATATGACACGTCACGAAAGCGGCGCGCCAAGCAGCTCCAGTCGTCATGACAACAAAAACGGAGAAATAAATGTGAAGATGGAAGACTAAATGCGGGAGAAATTGAGGTCGGGAATTTACATATTTAAAAGAAAAAAATCAGGCTGCTAAATCTAATGTTTGGGACTGGTTCTCAGAAATAGTTGCAGCAGGAGAGAATCGAGACAGTATTGGCTAAGTAAAGTGCAACTCGTGTGAAAAATATACAAACACGAGAGCCACAAAACGGACACGTCTAGGGTCGCGGGTGCGGGGCGGGGGGTTGTAAAAATAGATACAGTGATGCAGAACGGGCTGGGGCGGGGAAAATTAATTTCATAAATGCGGACCGTGGGTAGGAAAAAAAAGGCCGACCCGCGCATCACTAGTGGCTCATGAGCAGGAGCGGACTGGGACAAAAATTCAGCCCTGGCACTGTAGCCACACATCCCACATTACCACACGCACGGACACGCGAATTTCCAGGTGAAAAAAAATACACATCCATAATGTAGGCTACTTAAAGTGTTCGTGTTCTATTTTCACACACTAATTTTGTACTTAATGTACAATTTTATTACAATAATTTTATCTTGAGCCCCTGCCCCTTTGATCGCGAAAGTGAAAGTGTCCTTTGCAGTCGCATTGGGGTGCTCCCGCGGTATTGGGGTGCTCCCTCTAGCGGTTAATAAACAGAACTGCTCGTGTCTTTTGCAGAAGAACATTGAAGCCGAAGCTACTTTTCTCTGTGTATATCTATGGCGAGTCACGCAGTTACTGTGATACTCTGCGGTGGGTCCTACCAGTCTGGTCTGAAATAGTCAGAATATAAACACCTATTATAAGTGTACCATAATGATTCAGGATAACACAAAAACACGGTTTGGAAAATGGATTCATGTTGTATATTCTCATTATATAATTTTTGTAAATCTTTAACACAAAAAAGTTGCAGACTGTAGCTTTAAGATAAAATAGATAATCGAATTTATTAAAGGTGCCCTAGATTCAAAAATTGAATTTACGTCGGCATAGTTGAATAACAAGAGTTCAGTACATGGAAATGACATACAGTGAGTCTCAAACTCCATTGTTTCCTCCTTCTTATATAAATCTCATTTGTTTAAATGACCTCTGAAGAACAGGCGAATCTCAACATAACACCGACTGTTACGTAACAGTCGGGATCATTAATATGTACGCCCCCAATATTTGCATATGTCAGCCCATGTTCCCAACATTATGAAAGGCATTAGACAAGGGCAGCCAGTATTAACGTCTGGATCTGTGCACAGCTGAATCATCAGACAAGGTAAGCAAGCAAGGACAACAGCGAAAAATGGCAGATGGAGCAATAATAACTGACATGATCCATGATATCATGATATTTTTAGTGATATTTGTAAATTGTCTTTCTAAATGTTTCGTTAGCATGTTGCTAATGTACTGTTAAATGTGGTTAAAGTTACCATCGTTTATTACTGTATTCACGGAGACAAGACTGTCGTTATTTTCATTATTAAACACTTGCAGTCTGTATAATTCATAAACACAACTTCATTCTTTATAAATCTCTCCAACAGTGTGTAATGTTAGCTTTAGCCACGGAGCACTATCAAACTCATTCAGAATCAAATGTAAACATCCAAATAAATACTATACTCGCATAATCCAACGCATGCATGCAGTATGCATGACGAACACTTTGTAAAGATCCATTTTGAGGGTTATATTAGCTGTGTGAACTTTGTTTATGCACTGTTTAAGGCAAGCGCGAGCTCCGTGGGCGGAGAGCATGAGAATTAAAGGGCTAGCAGCCCTGAACCGGTGCATTTCTAATTATGCCCCAAAATAGGCAGTTGAAAAAATTAAATAAAAACAAATCTATGGGGTATTTTGAGCTGAAACTTCACAGACACATTCAGGGGACACCTTAGACTTATATTACATCTTGTAAAAAAACATTCGATGGCACCTTTAAGAAATAAAGATAATGTATGGAATGTTTTCACCAATTACATATTTAACTCTTTGGGTGACATTAATTTTCTATTAAAATGTAATTTTTCAGTTGAAAAATCCCAGTTAAACTGGCAAACTTTCATAAGCAGGCACTGCCGGCTTTGGCAATTATTCTATAAACATAACTTTTCACCACATCGATACTTTATGGAATAACAAAGAAATCTTGTACAAAAAAACTTACTGTTAGTTGCTAAATGAACAAGGTTTACTTTTAACATATTCTGAATTTCTCAATAAAAGTATGATCCCTGTGAGGCCAAAAGAATATGTTATTATCTTTGATGCAGTCCCTGTTGTATCACTATTACGAAACCCTGGATTCTATCCTATAAACGATCGTCAAACCAGTTTTGTAGTGATACAATATTTATGATGACCGATTTCAAAACACTGCTTCAGGAAGCATCGGAGCATTGTGAATCTGTGTGTCGAATCTGCAGTTCGGAGCTCCAAAGTCACATGATTCCAGCAGTTTGGCGGTTTGACCCGCGATCCGATTCATGATTCGATACACTGATACATTTATGTGAAACGACATGAGGGTAAGTAATAAATGACAGAATTTTCATTTTTGGGTGAACTAACCCTTTAAAGAGCAACTTGTTTTTTGCAAGCCATTTTTTAGTTTCTGTTATTAAAAGAGGTGGGAATGTCTGTGTGTGTTCACCCAGAACACCCTATCAACCACATACCAGCAACAGTTTAGCAGTCACCCAGAACATCTATATTCCGGCCTAAGTGACAAAACTATTTACGTTTTTTAAACAAGACTTTAAGTTGGCTTTATGACAAGCCAGCATAAATTTGTCTTTCAAACTTTTCAGTCTTATTGTTTTTCTTGATTGCTAATGCACAATTCATGAAACAACAATGTACAAACCTCAAATGTCCATGTCAAAATAAATAAAATGTTCTAGTCATAAACCTATCCTCTTCTGACAAAATCAAACTTTGGCATCAGATAACACAAACCGTAAAACATACACAGACTACTGCACTGCCCAGTGAACACTAGTGAGATCAATTAATTTAACACTGGGATTCAGGGATTATTTTGCAGCTCAATGTCTACTACACTATGCAAAAATAAATTTACAGATGCAGATACAGTAAAATACAGAACTGAACTTTTGGAGGAAATCTTTTATTTTATTTTACTATTGTAAATTGATCTTGCAGTAGATGAAAAGCACGAGAAAAATAAGAATGAAGTTGGTATGCACCACAATACAGTATACTGTCAAATGCAGTAAAAGTAAATTCAGCATTTAAATTCAGCATCCTCTGCACATTTGGCTATAAATTTCATTACAGTATATACAGTAGCAGTGTATTTGTCTTCTGACACAAGACTATTTCCCTAGGCAGTCGTTTCTCAGTTCTGCAAAAATACAGCACAGTACATAACACATACAGAGAAAGGTGACAATCACAAGTTTGAGGGTGTACAACAGTTAATGTACAATAGTGAACTTTCCCTCATCTAAAGTACTGCTTCTGTGTAAGTGTAAAACCCCTGTAAATTATTAATTTCAGCTCTCTCTCAGATTTTGTCTGGTGTGTCATCAGTTGTTAAACGTTTTGATAAATGTGTCTTTGTTTTGAGAACTGAATGAATGGTTTGGAAAACCATTTTGGGCCAAGTGAATCTCTTATAATGTGTTATTAATCGAGAAAAGCTAATACGTTGATTCTTGCTAACTCTGCTATTGTTTTCTGTGATCAGGATCTCCTTATTGATTTCATGTTATTGTTTCGTCGGATGAAGACCTTCATCCATGATGAAAGTGGAGCAGGCGGTGAATCAGCTCGCCAAAAAATTACGAAAATAATCTCAGATATATTCGGATGGGATTACATTTCTCACAGGACTTCTGAGTTAGCCGAGAAGCAGTAATTTTCCGATTCACGAACAAATGGAAAACAATTCATAAGTGAACTTGTTTTTGACTCCCAAAGAACCGGTTCATAAGAGTCATTTGTTAATGAAGCTGACTACACTGGGCGCGCTGCGTGCGCGTGCAACCGTCAAACATTTTATTGAAAGAAGTGTTTTCTTGCCATTATTTTGTGTTACGCTGTCTTTTTTATGTCCTTACATTGAAGCGCCGCTGCAGTACTTGAAACACTACATTTATATTTTATTCTGTGATAAGTTTGGGGTGGCAAAGCTTTTTCTTAGGGTGGAAGTTGCCACACCATTCCACCCCGGTATCTGCCCCTAATATTCCTATAACATTTTACACAGAGTTTACCCTGTTAAGGAGTTGCTTGAACATTTCCATTTGAATATTGAAAACGTATGTGAATTTTGTGGCAATGCCAGAGAATCTGTGACTCTTTTTTTTTTCTTTTTTTTTCTAATTTCATTTCTAGGCTGTTTGGAACAGGTAACACAAATTGATTTGTATGATGTAGTATTTTTTATTTATTTATTTATTTATTTTTGTGCATGTCAATGTTGACTCCAAATGTGCTTCCTTATACAACTTTTTGTTTTACTTTAAATATCATATTCATGTGAAAAAATGGACTAAAGCTAAGCTAACTTTGAACATTTTATAAAACAGATTAAACAATATGGAGCTACATTAGACAAAATTAAGAACAAAAACGCAAGAAAGACCTTTAAAGCTTTTTGTTACTTTAAATTGTTGTAATTTTAGCCATGGCATGATCTACTATTCTTATGTTTATTTGTTTTCTGTATGTACAAATCTTTGTATAATTTTTGCATTAAAAAAATACATTAAAACACATTCAAATATGTAAAACATCCTTTATTGAATTGATTCACAAATTCATGTTTTTGTAGTTTACACAGAAATGATAATGGTATCCTTTTCAAAAACCTGTTTTCAAAAGTTTTAGCGTTGAAAATGCTGTTGCCAAGTAAACGAACAGTCAAAACGTTTTAAAAAAGTGTTGAAAACAGTGTCGTGAAATGGTCCCTCAGTCTGGTTAAGTCTATAAAAGCTTGCAGAATCCAGGAGATGGATGAAGATGTGATGATTATAATTATAATGATGATGATGATGATGATGATGATGGTGGTGGTGGTAGTGATGATGATGAAGATGATGATGTTCTGGATGATGAAGGGTTTTGATGAGAGAATCTCTCCTCAGTTTTGACATCAGAATCAATCTTTACAGGATCATCTGGATCATCTGAGACTAGAAATCACAAATATATATCAGATTATCTCATTGTTTTGAATTTGTTTTTATGTTCTCAATCTATAACACTTTCTGTCAGTTAAACACAATCACACATCTGTGAACTTTCAATGGGCTATAGATTCAATATTCAGAAAGTTATTAATCTGTCTGAATGTGTCATAAAGAGTAAAAATAATAATTACTACATCTAGCAAGTTCATTAATGATCAAACACTCACAGGTTGGCATTATTCCCTCCATACTGCTACATCTCTCAAGTCTCTCTCCTCTTTTCTCTTGTGATTCACTGGTTTGTGTCTCCATTTCTCTCTCTGTCTTCTTGTTTTCTGCTGCTCTGTGATTTCTGAGGCTCCAGCAGTTTTCTGGATGTGTGATTTTCTTTCTCTTCTCCATCTGAATCTGTTCAATCACACACAGAGTTTAGTTAAAGTCAGATTAATGTAGGATCAGAACATGAAGATGTCCAGCTGAACTCCTCATGTTCTTGTTCATCCTTCTGTAGATACGAGAAAAAGAAACAACGATGGAGGAATCAAAGAAAGCTGATTCTGTAGTGTGCAAGAGGTTCTGGGTTCTAATCCAACCATGTATTTTTTTCTTTTTCTCATTAAAACCAAAGATGTTCATCAGTGATTGTATATCAAGAGCAGGGACACTTTCATGTGTATTTTGTTTTGTGATTCCCCCACAAACACACCTTCCCTTCCCCCTGACTCAAGTCACTGTAAGTTCTCCAGGGAGGCATATTCTGTGTATAATGTAACTTGTGTATCTATTGTTTTTCCTTTCGTGTTTGGTATCATTTCAAATGTCTCAGTGTGATTGGTAAAATGGTCTCAATTTCACAGCAGTCACTGGTGTTATGAAGAAGATTGAAAACTAAGGAGAATTCTGTCCTCTTTTTCTGTCCTCTTTCTGCCCTCTCTTCCCCAAAACAGGTGTTGGTGTAATAAATATTTACAACCGTTTTGTTCTGGTCTGTATATAAGGTACATTGCAAAGCAGTCAGGGGGGATGGACAGGTGCCTTCAAACACTATCCACCACTGTGTGCATGTGCATTTCAACATTTATTATTTCTGAATTGGCTTCTAATTGTCCAACTATGTAATTGTCATGATACATTTTTATTTGCCAAATAAAATGTTATATTTCATTTACTCTGGATTCTTCTGAAATCATTATGACCGGTAGATTATTGAAATCCATATTTCCGCAAATCTGCGTCAGGATAGATTCAAACTAAAGGCCCATGAAAGGAGCATGTTGCACATCTGGGGACCTTTTTGATTTTTGTCTATCGACTGGCTTAGCAAGTTGCAGTATCGTGACAAAGAAAACTGTGTTTTTGAATGAACAAGAAATGTGGTGGTTTGACTCAAATGCATTAGTAAACTCTGCACCTCTGACTAAGATCAGAACTGGCGAGTTTGTGATTGTTAAAGGCGCTCACCAACCGAAATTACTCTTCTAAAGCGATACCGGGACCGCAGTGAACTAAATAATTGAAAATATAAAGTAATCAGAATAATCAAAAATCTAAATGAAGGCATAACTAATGATTAATTTCTACTTGGAAACACAACCTAAGAATAAGAATCATTTGAAATTGGAGTCAGATCAAGCGAGTGAAATTAAGTGAACTTCACAGAGACACTGAAAAGACATAAGACATACAAAAGTCCCACCCGCAAATTACGCCTATGGTTCAATATAAAACATGTTTCTAAATTCATGATGTAAAAGGTGTGAAAAAAAGTTTTAGAAGCTCTATTAAAGATCCATAAACTTTTTTTGTTCACATGAAAAAAGTTAACTACCAAAGCTGCCAAGCAGATTGTTGCTGTTATTATTATTATTTTTATTATATCATAATATTTTTTTTTTTTTTTTGTGTGTGTTGCCACTGGTCAGAAATTTAAAGTGTATTTTTACATTTAAGTTTTTACAGTACTGAAACTCCAATAATGAATGAATACATGTATAAAAACTCTTCACAAAATAAATATAAACTTATTTTAATTACCTTGTGATGAGCAGAAAAGAGGAAACATCGACCTAGCTCTTATATCCGTGCTGATGTTGTGCTGATGAGCTTCAGTTTTAAGGGCTCTGATGAAAAGCTAAATACAGTCAAATCAAAACTAAGGAAGTTTGGTTGTGAGTGGTATAAAGACCAAGCCCCACGGTTCGGGACGCATTTGCTTCACGGATCAAGTTTCACCGCAGTAGAGTGAAATGTTATCATTTGCACGTGTTTTGTCTTGCTAGTTTACACATTGAATAGATATAAAACCATTCCAGCGTTAGAAGAGGCAAAAGAGGATTTAATTCGGTATCGCACGCAGCGCTGTTACCAGTGCGCACAGACGCGCATACAAGGCTCGCGCGCGCACACACACAGAGAGAGAGAGAGAGAGAGAGAGAGAGGCGCGTTTCAGATCAGAACTCCTCAATGCACTTGGATGGACACACACATTCACGCATTATGTCAGTCAAAATACCCCCCTCGGCAAGTATTCTCGTAAACACATTCGGTTATGTCTTGAGTGAATGAGGTGAGAGATCAGATGTGTGTGTGCATGGGGTCTTACTCTTAAAATGACAGTAACCTGCTGTTGTCTGTCATGTAAATCAAACAAAACACAGCTTTAACAAAGATCTATATTAAATTTATACAGTGAACAGTGTCATTTTGCATTTAATTATTACATTTCTGTATACAAAAATTAATACTACAGTTAGGCCGTGTGTCCACCTAAGCGTTTTTTCCAGCTGCTAGCGTGCTTTTTCAATTGTTTTCAATGGGAACGCCGCGTTTTTTAAACGCCAGGAGCGTAACGAGGCGCTGAGCGTCTTTTTCACGCTCAAGCGCTGAGAGCTGGGCGTTTTTTACTGGTCGCCTCGAGTTGAAGGATGTTCAACTTTGAGTAAAACGCTGCGCTCATCACTGTCACTCTTTAGCCAGCCGTCCAATCAGAGTGGAGGAGGGGCGGGACAAATACAACTCCGACCAACTGTCACACTCTTGCTGTACAGCGACATCAATAAACAGAAACAAAATGGATGAGAAATTAATATTGCTGGTCTCCGAACATACATAGCAAGTAATTCCACATTGTGTGAACATTTTTAGTCTGAAACAAATTACCTGCAAAATTATGGAGTCAAATTAATGCCTTAATGTTTTGCACAAAAATAAAGTTTTGCAAAACAAAAAAAAGAATTGAGCAATAAAAAAATGTTTTGCAAACAAAAATAAAGAATTGCAAAGGGAAAATAAAGTATTGAGCAGAAAAAAAAAGTTTTGCAAACAAAAATAATAAATTGCAAAATAAAATAAAGTAGTGCAAAAATAAAAATATAATCAATTATAAAAATCAATGACAGCTGTAATCCTATTTTATCTTTGCCACATATTTTTCATGCTCAAACCTACTAAATCTTTTACAACGCTCATTTTATTCTGCGTTTCAGTCAAGCGTGCGCTCACGATACCGGTTTTCTTTTGCGCTGCACTTTTCAGTGCGGATCTCTTTATGGCGCTGGTTTGATGTGGGGGTGGAGTCAAGAAACGGGGGCACGCCCCTGCGAAATGCATTGGAGGAGAACGTAATCGGCGACAGGTGAAATAATTCTTTGACATGGTTAAAAAAAAATGAATGGTTTGTTTTTGTTGGTTTGTTTAACATATGTTGTCGCCGATTACGACCCCATCCAATGCATTCTTGTAGTAATATGACCCGTTGCGCTCTGTTTCACTGCCTGTATCCACTTTTGTGTCCTTAAACATTTGTTTTTTGGGGTCGACAGCTTATAAAAACTTATTTCTGGGTTTTTTAGCTTGTTAGCTGTACACCTTGTCACACAGCAGCTTTTAGGCATTGTTCTGTTTTTTTGTAATATGTCAGAAAAGACAAGAAGGCAGCCTCACGCAATACAAAGTCAATGGAGATTATAATAAATGCGCTCTGTCTCTATGCTTGATCTATTCTGTTGCGATCTGCGTCTCCTGCCGATGACGTGTTTCGCGGAGGCGTGCCCCCGTTTCTTGACTCCACCCCCACGTCAAACCAGTGCCATAAAGAGATCCGCACTGAAAAGTGCAGCGCAAAGGAAAACCGGTATCGTGAGTGCACGCTTGACTGAAACGCAGAATAAAATGAGCGTTGCAAAAGATTTAGTAGGTTTGAGCATGAAAAATATGTGGCAAAGATAAAATAGGATTACAGCTGTCATTGATTTTTGTAATTGATTATATTTTTATTTTTGCACTACGTTATTTTATTTTGCAATTTATTATTTTTGTTTGCAAAACTTTTTTTTTCTGCTCAATACTTTATTTTCCCTTTGCAATTCTTTATTTTTGTTTGCAAAACATTTTTTATTGCTCAATTTTTTTTTTTTTTGTTTTGCAAAACTTTATTTTTGTGCAAAACATTAAGGCATTAATTTGACTCCATACAAAATCAGTTATAAGTAACAGTGCCGCGGATATTCCGTATCATAGCAACAAAGCGTCTCAACGGAAAAAAACGCTGCGCTGCAGAAGCGCTTTCAAGCGCTCACAGACGGGCGTTTTAAGCAGAGCGCCTAGCGTTTTCAGCTGGCTAAAAACGCTCTGGTGGACACACGGCCTTAGACCTTATAACCTTATAACTGTATGTTGTATTTATCTTGTAATTGGTGTACAATGTTGTACACCAATTACAAGCTAGTAGTTTCTGCTGTGGTATTGGAGTAGTTAAAGTAGACTAAGTGATAATTGCAAAGTTACCCCCCCCCCCCCCCTTTTTTTTTTTTTAAGGGTATGCATCGACGTCACTTTCCCGCCGAAAACGCGCCCCCTCAGCTGGACTGAGTGGCAAAAGAACCTGCTGTGTGACTGGATTTAATAGAGGAAACTGCGAAAAACGCGAGTAAGACAAACGATTAGTCTAAAGGTTGGACTCGAAAGTGTTTCTTACAACTTGTCAAATAAACCTAATCCATGGATACTGACATGCAGCCAGGAGTCGTGTTTCCTGACATTTATATGTGCCTGATTCGACGCCGGGGTAATACATAAAGCAAATCTGCCTGTGAATATTTTATATAGGACTACAATATAGGTAGTAGGTCTAAAACCCAATTATGCAGAATATAAGATGGTAAATGTTGTTAACGCAATTTATAACAATACCTATATACGGTATGATTTTACCTCAATATCCAACATTTTGACACAAAATGATAACTGCAAATCCATGTTTCTAAACTAATATCTAAACTTATATGTTTGTTTTAAAATTTAGTTTTCACTTCAGAAACACTTGGAAGAACTCATAAGAATTCCTAAAGTATTTCATAGAGCCTTATAGGCCTTGGGTGGTTTATGGACATCAAAAACACTGAATCACAGTTTGATTGATTTCACACACACACACACACACACACACACACACACACACACACACACACACACACTTTATGTAAGTGAGGATACAGTGGACTACCAGTAAAATTGATAAAATGGAACCAAAAAAATTATTCAGACACTTTGACCTGACCATGTTTTGCTTAAGTTTTATCTGACATATTTAAGATTATTTTTTTCTGACACAGTTTAACTTTGAGATCTTGTCATATTTTATTACCATTTAAAACAAACAAACAAACAAACAAAAAAACTATTGTGAATAAACTGTAATAATGAATGAAATGTTCAATGTGTCTGAATAAATTGTGGTTTGAGTGTATATTTGTGATATATATATATATATATATATATATATATATATATATATATATATATATATGTTAAAGAAATCGTCTGAAAATTACATTTTTGTTTAGCTCTACCTCCTGCTCTACCTCCTCCAGAAGAACATTTATTTAATATTTATGAAAGGTATCTTTATCTATCTATCTATCTATCTATCTATCTATCTATCTATCTATCTATTTAATCCACATCAGGTGACGATTATTAGGTTAAATGTTAAAGGATATGATTCTATAAGGTAATATTTCAGCACTTGAGAAACGGACAGCGACTCTTAAGTAGCGTGTTCTCGCGTGTTCATGTTAAGTGCATTTTTAGAAACGCACGTGGAATTGCGTAACCTCGCTCGAAAGCGCTCTTAAGAGCTAAGATACATCGTTATTGGGAAACCCGGCCCAGGATGTTAACGAAGTGTGCGTCTCTGTGTGTCACTTTCATTTTGTTCTCGGGCATGAGGGTTTTACAGTTATTCCTGTGGTGAGAGTGCCGTTGGAAGGCGGTTGTTGTAGCCCCACTTATTAAAAATGAGCCGTTATGCTACAGTCAGGGCCGCGTTATCCTATCCACAAGTTTCCTACGCCCCATGAGGCCTTGCGTCAAACGTGGGAGTGTCTTCCGGTTCTAAGTAAACAAGCTGGACGTGACACTCATTCATTCAACAGTTGACAGTCATTCAAGATTTAACGATCCAAACTTGCGAACGTTTGTTTTTTACTTAAAGATTTAAGATTGCAGCATCAATATTTGAACAATGTTTTACAATAAAAAATGTTACAGTAATAGTAATTTATCAATTTATGTCAGGAGTGCACATCAATCATGCTAAATCTAACTGATATTTATATTGACATAAAAAGAAAACACATGCCTATTCAGTTGCGCCTGCTTCCTTTTATTTACGATCACAAGGATGCACAAAACAACTCCACTAAGGCTTTTAAATCCAAAGGCTTACACATTTAGAAATATATTGATAACATACCCATACCATGTTTACGTCACTTTTCTGAGCATTTCTATTGATTTTCCTCTAAATTATGCGATGACTGCAATCCGAGGACGTTTGCGCGATCTCTCGTCTATCTATCCTGATCCTTTCAGCCAGAGCAACAGAGGGAGCTCATGAGAAGACAACAGGAGTTATGAGTTATACGAGTTAACCGGAGTGTGTGAATCTGTGAAAGATATGCATTTGTCAGGAATCAACAGGCACAGGGAAGAGACAGATAAAACATTAAACCAAATAAATACACGAAAATCATATAAGAATTGTCTGCAAGCAGTCTCTGATATTTTCCATAAACGTGTGTATTTATTTTCGCAATGGTTAACATAAGTAGCCTTTAGCATCGCATATGACTGTGGAAACGCGACTGGCTCTGGCATGCACGACACGTTAGGAGCAAAATATCACATCATAAGGCTTTGGTGCATCAGTGACCGGTGAAGTACAGACAGCGGGTTGTTCATGTATTGCAGGGTCAGGATGCTCTAGTCATGCAGCAGCACTTTTGTGTAAGGTCAGTAAAGTAAAGGGCAATTAAGGGCACAAAAACTGTTTATTGCATTGTGATATTATTAACTAATAAATGTACTAAACTGAGATGTTGTCCCTGAGCACCGTAACAACATCTCTCATAAAGATTTGTAACTTTACAAAGTAAACAATGATCCAAAAAACACTTAGCCTCTTCGCTAATTA
This sequence comes from Megalobrama amblycephala, assembly GCF_018812025.1. Lineage (NCBI taxonomy): Eukaryota > Metazoa > Chordata > Actinopteri > Cypriniformes > Xenocyprididae > Megalobrama > Megalobrama amblycephala. The sequence continues at coordinate 39,948,248 of NC_063061.1, forward strand.
GCACACAAAATACCATTGGTATGCTACTTCCGCCACCTCACCGGAAGTTGTACCCACGTTCTCTTTTACAGTAGCGCGCCCCGCGGAAACAGGTGGATAGGCAACATGCGTTTTAAAACGCATCGTTGTCACACACCCGAATCTAGTCACAGGCGCAGCGAACACGCAAGCAAGAATACAACCAGGGCTGCGTTTCCCAAAAGCATCGTAAGCTTAAGTTGATCGTAGCTCCATTGAAACCAATGGAGCTACGATCATCTTAGGCTTACGATGCTTTTGGGAAACGCTACCCTGGGGTGCGTTTCCCAAAGCGAACTATGGTCGCAAGTTCCGTCGTTACCAATAGAGTTCAATGGGACTTACGACCATGGTTCACTAACGATGCTTTCGGGAAACGCACCCCAGGACAGTAGCGTCTGGGGGTTACGGGCTTAACCCTTTAACTGCCCCACCAAGAAAAAAGCATTTGAAAATTTTTTTGCTTGCATTTTTTATCTCATTATGTCACTAGTTACCACACTCACTGTATTTTTTTTCAATACATCCCATAATTTTTAAAATATCGGCCTCTACCAAATGGTTGAGATGGCACTTAAAGGTAAAATAAAAAAATTCATACACATACTATGAAATTCAGAAAATATGAACTATAATACTAATTAATTTAAAACATAATCAAAATAAAATAGTTTTATATATTGAATCTTGTTTATTTATTGAAATATTCTATAAAATATTTCAGATTTTCATTTTATGACAGAAAATTACATGTTTTCTTGTTTTTTTTTAACAATAAACAAAAATAAATAACACAAATAATTAAAAGTAACAAAACTAAAGACATTACATTCTTTCTGCATTCAAAAACTAAAAACAAAATAGCAAAAGATAGTAATATAATGGCATTTTAGGCTTTTATGATTCAAGAAACGCCATCAAGTGTGGTAGTGCAACAGGATTTTTCTTTTTTTTTTAGACATATGAACATTTCTCTTCTCAGACAGGGTGATAATTTGGATCCTCTATTGGGTCATCATCATCACTGAGCTCAGCATCAGAATCTGGGGGGGTTTCTGGGGCAAGGGCCTGAAGAGTGCATGTTCTTGTACCATAGAAACTGTTGACATCCATCTAGTAACTGTAAAAAAAACAACAACAAACAAATAAATAACAATCTCTTACAATTTTAGTAATGTTAGTTCACCAGCATGTCATTTAAGAAGTAATTGCCTCTGATAATTATGATTTCCACACATTAATTCAATGAATTCATTATATTTACATCAAAAAATATGCAAAGTGGCAAAAAAATACATATTTAAGAAATTATCTCAGCATATTCATGAAGAAATAACAATAGCTGTCATATTCATAGCTAATAATGATCAGAAGTTTATATTTCTCAGCAAATAGTCCATTCTGACTGCAGAAATGGATGATCTGAAAAGATTACCTTAGCTTTTCTGCATTTAAGTGTCAAGTGTCAAATCAACCGTTTGGTTGAGCATGTTTTTGAAAAATTATTTGAAACATACTAAAGTGTTTTAATGGCACCAAGTAACATAATTTTGTAAAGTTAGGGCTCTTACAGTGTAATATGTCAAAAAAAGTTGCTTACCTTGCAAATTTTCACCAAGAACAGTTCACATGGCAGGAGTGATTTCTTTGTTTCTGGCATCCATGTTTGAGGAAGTGTTGTAACAAGTGCTGTTTATTGACACTCTGACATCTAGTGGATTTTTTTGGCATAACATACCTCAACCAGATGGTAGAGATGGCTCAATCAGCTTGAGTTAAGTTAGGTACTCCTCTCAGTGAAATATAGTGACTCAAAATATGCTCTACCATTTGGTCGAGCAGCCTATACTTAGGGCGTTCGCATCGTTTAATTTTCGTTATCAGGAGGGTTCGCGGACGTGCGCACTCCCCGTCCGCGTGCAAACCAATTTTTGTGATGGCACGAACAGTGTGTGTACTGTACAACAGCCCATGCGAGAGTGAAGTGAGTGCTTGAAAACAAAAGTCCACTAGATAGTGCGCACGCCGAACGCATCTTTCCTCAGCCAAATACTTTTAAACCCACTGAGCAAATTATGTCCAGAAGACGTCTTTTTGAGGTCTTGTCTCAGGTTGAAAAGACGTCCACTGAGGGGCCAGAATGAAAGTTTTTATGACGTCTTTTTTTGACGTCTTCTGAACATCCGATATAGACGAACACGCAGAATCACCAAAGGAGAAAAATCACAATTTTTAAGCCACCATCGTGGAGATGAGTGTTTGCTTTAGTTGGGCTCTTGACCCTTGACTTTATATATTAGATTTTGTTTGGGTAAAATAAAAAAAATCATACACATACTATGAAGTCAAAACAGCCAGACAAGCAAAGAAAAAAGATGGTCAGGTTTTGGTTATGATTTCACATAATCATTATTTGATCTGAATCACTGAACTCATTTAGAGTCCAATCTCTGAGTTAGATTCACATTATTGATTACAGCAGAACTGTGATTCTACAGCAGAAGATCAACTTTATCAATACGATTCACATGATTTCAGAAAAGGTGTGTTGAACAAAAAAAAGTTTGTATTTTAGGCACACACAGACATCAAGGATCAGTGTGTGAATCTCAACAGTGGTGGCCATCAAAAAGCATGTTGCAATGCATTCTGGGAGCCGCCAATCAAAATTCACCCATGGCTCCCATCATGCATTGCTGCATGAATAAATTATGAGCTGAATTGTCTTAGTAATTTTCTTTATTCTCACTATTTAAATTTTTCTGTTTTTATGTGACTTTTTAGTAGCTTGTTTTCTAATGTTCAGAGTTGATCTGTTGATCAGAATATGTTGCTTGTCACCGTCATTGAGATTCACAGGCTGATTCTTGATGTCTGTGTGTGCCTAAGAGAAAGATTTTTTTATCATGTGAAATCCTTCATATTATTTTGATAAAGCTGATCTGCTGTAGAATCACAGTGCTGCTGTAATCAATAATGTAAATCTAACTCAGAGATTGGGCTCTAGATGTGTTCAGTGATTCAGGTCAAATAATGGTTATGTGAAAACATAACCAACACCTGATCATTTCTCTTTACTTGTCTGGCTGATTTGACTCAGTTACAGCAGCCCAAACAAACTCTAATATTAATAAGGCAAGGGTCAAGAGCCCAACTAAAGCAAACACTCATCTCCACGATGGTGGCTTAAAAATTGTGATTTTTCTCCTTTGGTGATTCTGCGTGTTCGTCTATATCGGATGTTCAGAAGACGTCAAAAAAAGACGTCATAAAAACTTTCATTCTGGCCCCTCAGTGGACGTCTTTTCAACCTGAGACAAGACCTCAAAAAGACGTCTTCTGGACATAATTTGCTCAGTGGGAAGGCTCGCGCGTCTGTGCGCGAGACAAGAAGCCGTGTACATATGTTCAGAAAAATGAAGTATAATAGAAATAGTGCTGTCAATAACTTGCTATAGCCTAGTTTGTTAAATGTAGCCTACTGAAAATCATTAAGAAGCTGAATAAATGGACCATAAATGGACGCTGCCATGTCTTAACGTCTTAAAAGCAGTAATGTCAGTAGTACAGAACTGAGTCATATTGTATTTCTAAAAAAAGGGCTACGTCTGCACATTTTAAGATGCTGCACAAGGTGTGAATAAATATAACTCGCACTCGCTGGGGTGGATACTCTTTATTCAACGAAATAAAATGCTCATAAACGTGATGGAAACATATTTAGAGAAGAAACTTCTAATGAATTTATTAGGAATAAAACGTGCATTAAAAAGTCTGTGACAGAATAATTAATCAGCTAGAATAATCTTCGGACTCATCGCATCTGAAATGAGGTTATGATCATTCTGAAATTGCAGAGCCAGAGTCGAATTTAAACTTGGACTTGTTGAAAAGGCTTTTTTTTTTTTTTCTTTTTTTTTTCCCACATTTCTGAAATAAGGGAAGTGGGGGTTCCTTAGCCCATGGTTGTCTGGTGTCCAGACTAAACCACATGTCTGAGCCATTTAACTGAAAGCACATCTTAAAATATGTCAGTGTCAGTGTTGATTTGTATCAAGATTCACAGCAGTAGTAAAATATTGAAAAAAATGACAGTCAATTAAAAAACTCAAACGAGTCAGATTGACATGAGGGTTAACTGTCCTAACTGAACTGAGATCAGTGTGTCAGATAAAAGCACATGGTGGAAGTGTACTCAGACCTCTGTTATTATACAAGTTGATCTGTAAGGACATGAACAGTCATGAGTAACAGACCACTGAATGAGCCGTGGAGAAAATGAGTTCAGAAAGAGTTAATGCACAAACACACATCTGATCATTTTATATTTATAATTGTGTGTCTGCATCTCAGGATGGACTTTTATTGGCTTGTTTAATTCAGTTTTTAATCTACTGTTGTTACATGTTTCAAAGACAAAGAGCCTTAAATGAGGAAAACAAAATGACAAATAATTCAAATAATTACAGGAAACAGCGGGTGCAAAAATGACACAAACATCAAGAACCTCACATGAGGAGTGTCATATTTAACATGGAAAAGACACAATACTGGAACAACTGGATGAAAATACATTATTTCACTTACAACTGAAGATTCAGAATAAAAAAAAAAACTATACAACAATATGAGAATATAATAGCATTTACACGTACACTATTTATACTGTTATTTTACCTACAAAACATTTATTTCTCCTGCTGGTTTGTTCTTGTTCAGGTCTGTTCATCTTATTTCATAATGATCCGTTCTGAATAAAGCTGCTGTCAGGATCTTCAAAGTCCAGAAGACACTTTAATAAAATTAAAAATAATAAATGTTATTTTATAAAGTGCCTTTTAAAGCAGCTTCTCAAAGTGCTGTACACAGTTTAAACAATACAATTAATAAAAGCAATAATAATAATAATAATAAACATCAACAAGCAAATGCATGTTTAAATCACTTGTGTGCTTTTAAAAGAGACGCATGAATCAGACATGATATTTCATCATCATCATCATCATCATCATCATCATCATCATCTACTGACTGATCATCAGAGATTCACATGATTACATTTGGAAATAGGCATGTTTTGTAACAAAATAGAGATATCCTGTCAATGTTATAAACTTTTGTAAACCCAGCCAGTATAATCACAATGAAAGAATTCAAACTGCAATATTTAACATATATACCATGTTTAGTGTTGGTGTGTGAACACTGGTTTGATGGGCGAAGATTGTGTAACGGACGAAAATATGTGGCTGAAAATTATGTTCCTGTTTTATCTTGCATCTGCATTCTTCATTTGCATCTGTTTCCTTCACAAAAACGAAGTTCTTTCACCCCATTTCACTCAGACCTGCCTCTACACCCTCACACACCCTCACACACACACACACACACACACACACACACACACACACACACCCTCACACACACACACACACACACACACACACACACACACACACACCCTCACACACCCTCACACACATACAAACTTAAAACGTGACAGCTAGAAATAGGTATGAGATGTTTAATTTGCTAATGAACTTATTAAACATTATAGTGATTAACAGATCATTATTTAATGTAAATTACTATTGTTATACCAGTGTCCTCCACTATCAGCTCTTCTCCTGTCCTCCTCTCTCCTCATATATGATCTCCTTCTATATGTTCCACTCTTCCTCTCCTTCCTCTATACCCACACCACACCTTTACACTTACATCTCTTTATTTTTCTATAAATTTAGCTTCAATTTTGATCAAATTATTTTCTAATCGATTGCATATTGTGTCATATATCCCTCGAATGCATACTGCAGTCCCTTTTGTCTTGCTCTCTCAGATATTTCACCTGTTCGCCAAAAAAGACACCGGTGCATACATACTGTAAATGACTTGCCAGGCACGAAAGCTTGACAGGCGTAGCAACAGTAACTAAGGAGGGCGGGGCTTAGAGAAGGGTCCATTGTGCCTTAAGAAGCTCATCACAGTTTAACTGTATCAGTGATATTCATTTGGATCAGACAGATATTGAGAAGCTTTTGTTCACATGGTGTTGATCTGAGTTTTATGACAAACTGAATCTCTCTAGTACCATTGAAATATACCTTCTCTGAATCATTTTTTGATTTGAAAATCAGTTCTTAGTAAATGTTTGTGCTTTCCCAGATCACAGATCTTTTGTTTTGAATTTTGTCAGCATCTATTTCACATAATTCATTAAATCATTGTTACTGGCAGCAATAATCAGATCATCAGCCTAAAATTATTACAGTCTTTCTCTCTGTTTCAGTGTGTTTACTGTACACACAGTGATCAGCTGAATTCTGCACAAAATCATCTATCATTTTATTTTAAAACTGTTTTAAATCATACAGTGAATTGTTCAGCGTGGAGATTAGCTTTTCTCCTACGTCTGACTTCACTCCAAAACCTTCTGACTGTTTCATGTAAATCTCACAGAGAGAGCAGTCATTTGGGAAATTCTGTGGCCAGAAACCCCCATGCAGTGCTGGGTGAGTGTATTAACAACACTAATCCACCAGTGTCATTACATGGAATTCTTACTGTGTTTTCACTGAGTGTGGTTCTTTTAAAGAGAACTCAAGTGTGAATAAAGTGTGAGTCATCTTTGAGCAATTGATGTTATAATTTATTATTTCTGAATTAGCTTCTAATTGTGTAATTATGTAACTGGCATATTTTACCTGACAAATAAAATGGTACATTTGATTCAATCTGGTCTCTCCTGAAATCATTATGACCAGCAGGCTGAGCTGCTCCAGATCTGTGTCCAGGATGGGTCAGACTGAAGGCTCATGAATTAGAATCACAATCTAAATTTAATAATCTTTTGAAATCTTTTGAGTCTGATTAAGCACACGGCTAAAGTAAAATAGAAATTAATTAAAAAAAAAGGTGAAATTCACAGAAGCGCTGCATTATACCTTCACCCAGGCCGTTGGAATCCGTTCGTTGGGCCAACAGGTGGAGTTTTGGCCTTTTCTCCTCCTGAACCATTTTTTGCTTCCTTTTGACTTGCCTTGTTACTTATAATTTTTGTAAATAAACCTTTTTTACTTTTTCACTGTTACTGCTTCACTCAAGGGAAACGTAACAACAGCAGATCTACATGTTCAAACTGTCTTCAGTTTCACATGATCTTTCAGACATTGTCTGATATCAGTCTGTTTTCATGAAATCTGCTCATATTTAATGATCTCATGAATGTGACTGATCCTGTAATATAATGTGATCCAGATGAGCTTCATATGTGACACATGATGATCCTCATTCAGCTTCAGATCAGATCTCTGATTTCTCTTCACTGTCTCTGAATCTGAAACTAAAGGCCTCAAATCTACTGCTGACATCTAGTGGACAAAGATGGAAACTGCACTCAATATTCTGTGTGTTATTAGAAATATAAAACACAATCTGAGACATATTTATTTACAATACCATAAACTAGTGACATTACTTCAGTTTAATTCACTGAGTGTCATTCAGTATCAACTCAAATAATAATACGATTTTACATTTAGAGTGAAATGACAGAACTTACAGCAAACTAATGCAATAATGGATATTATATATATAGTTGATGGAGTTTAAACTCTGGAAACAATATGGATCTGAAATCATATTCTCTCAGTAGATATTGTTTTGAACTGTTAAAGGCGAGTTTTATATGTTATGGATGTTAAAGTATTTTCATTTTAAATTGAAATTATCTTACATCTAGTAATGATGAAAGTAGCTTTTACATAAGGAAAATGTATTATAATGAGACTCATTTTAATGTATTTTTGACATGAGTTTATTAATATATTCTTCCATTAGGAGATGATGAAGATGAGCTTGATATGAAACATCATCATCATCATGATGATCTGCTGACAGATGAATCAGAAACACAGTCTCTGGTAAGAACAGAAATGATTCTGTCAGAAAGAGAAACAGATCTTCTGTGTGAAACGACAGAAACTGGAGAATAAAGTCATTCTGTCATAAACTCCATCAATAAAAGCACAATCACAGCCTGCTTTAGGATATTAAAGCTGAAACTGAAGAGATCTTCATTCAAACCTTCACAATAATATCAAAACAGCACAAGTCATACTTTAGATCAACACTTTGACTCATTTCACATCTCTGTGTTCAATAATGTTTCCCTTAAAATTACAACTTGTTGCTTTTCATATTCTCTGAACAACAGAAACCTGTATGTGTTTTCATCGCTGTAAAACACATTTATATCTGTAGATTCTGCTGTGATTCTGGTGATCTCCTGTAGAGGGCGACACGTCACTGTATTACAGGGGTCAAAGGTCAATCCAGCTCTGGAGCCTCAGTTATCTAACTGGATGAAGAGGAATATTGAGTGTTTATTGATTTTTTTTATTTTTTATTTTAGAAATGTTTGAGTTTCTTTTCATAAATCTGGATTATTTCAGAGAAGTTTATTCTTCACTTTTACATTTATTTGTACAGCACTTCATTGTTTCAAAGCAGCTTCATGGAAAATGCATATTTCTACATTAGTTAAGATCGATCAGTTATGCACAGATAATACAGTCACAGTTACAGTAGTGAACGTCAAATTAATGATTTCATTACAGTATAGAGATGATAATGTTACACGTTGTGGAGGAATCCAGGTGAGGAAAAGAAAGTTGTCTATTCTCAGAACAAACACAAACTCAACACAACTATATGAAGGTTTTTCACATGAGCATCTTTAAACTAAAGATTTATTCTTTCATTTGATTCACTGCTCCACATTAATAAAGAACGGACTTTCACGAACGTTCACCCTGAAAGTCCAAATCCCATTATCTGTGTATCCGACTGGAATCTGATCTGAAATTATTGACGTCCTCATTGTGTATCTCAACTGTTTAGATCTGATTTGTGTTCTTGTGACGCTCTTTGGTTTGCTGGAATTTCTATGGCAATGATGTTGTGTTGGGCTTGTTTCTACAGTTTCTATAACACCGTTTGAAGTTTACGTTACATGGTGTGAGAAAGTCACATAAACCACACAAAATCCAATCAGAGCGGCCAGACTGAGGTGGATTTCCAGAAATGAGGTTTGAAGAGGATTTCAAACCATTTGAATGTAGATCAGAACAGATCTTTGACCATTCACTCTTGCTAAATCCAATCAGATTTCAATTACATGTGGACAAAAATGGGATTTGGACCGTCAGTCTGAACGTATCTTAATATACACACAGCTGAAGCATATTGATATCTTCTTGTCTGGAGTGAGGTTTATGTAAGGCAGGGGTTTCCCAATCCTGTTCCTGGAGATCTAGCTTCCTGCAGAGATCAGATCCAGCCCTGATCAGCACCTGTCTGTAATTATCAAGTGCTCCTGAAGATCTTAATTAGCTGATTCAGGCGTGTTTGATCAGGGCTGGATCTGAACTTTGCAGGAAGCCTGATCTCCAGGAACAGGGTTGGGAAACCCCTGATGTAAGGTAATGAGAAAATAAGCGGGCAGTTTCTCAATCAGAGAATCAGTGGCTCAATTAGAGCGCTGCAGTTCCATGTTTCACCACAGATTCACACTGGAATATTGTGTGGCGCTGTAGAGCTGTGGTTTTCAACCAGCACCGGTTAAGGGGGTCACGAGCACCTGTCAGTTCAAAAATGAAAGTGAAATTCTCGAGTGAAACAGCTGTAAAAGTGAGATTTTACTAGCTATATTTAGTCATCCATTAAAGGGGGCAAATTGACTCTTCTCCCAGCTAATCATTGGGGTTACAGCAGGTTGGTGCAACTGAATTTGAGCAAAAATAACAAAAAACAAAATGGACTGGTGAATTGTAAAATCAAGAATACCAGAGATGATCAAAACTAATGAAATTATATAAACGTAGGGGGGCGCATGTCCAAAAAGTTTGAAAACCCCTGCAGAGAGTCAGATCAGTTCATTAGTCTGTTTTTCTGTGATTGGATGAGTCTGTAAAAGCTGAAACATGGAGTAAACAGACTGTATGATGAAGATGATGATGATGATGTTCAGGTCTTCATCAGTGATGTTGTGTGTTCTTGAGAAGATGATGAAGGGTTTTGATGAGAGAATCTCTCCTCAGTTTTGACATCAGAATCAATCTTTACAGGATCATCTGGATCACATGACACTAGAAATCACAAACATATATCAGATTATTTTTGGGTTTGTTTTTATGTTCTCAATCTATAACACTTTCTGTCAATGAAACACAATCAAACATCTGTGAACTTTCATCTGTGACTCTGAATCTCTCTGAATGTGACACTTTATGACATTATGAGTGTAACAGGAGAGCAGGTTTGGTTGTAACACTTCAGCATGTGTAACTCACTGAATTTTTTTAGCTAGAGTTCTCAAACATTTAGACAAAAGAACATTTGTTCTAGCAGTATTTATGCTTAATGAACATCAACTCCAGTATACCTGTGTATAGAACATGAAGATCTAACCACAAAAATAGATATAGATAGATAGATAGATAGATAGATAAATAACATTGTAAATTAGTGTGTATATGTGTGAATATTTTCAATCAGAATAACAATGTTTTGAATCCATTGGGCCCAGAAACAGCACAGTGCACAATTTACACACTTCCTTTGGTTTTGAGCTGACAAAAGACATACAGACGTATATTTTTCTGTATTTCCCTGATTGATGTTAAAACTCTCCCCATGTTACATCTGGTCTCCCCTGTAGTAAAATAAGAGTCACACTCACAGTTAGTCATTATTCCCTCCATACTGTGATGTCTCTTGTGTCTCAGTTCTCTTTTCTCTTGAGATCCACTGGTTTGTGTCTCCATTTCTCTCTCTGTCTTCTTGTTTTCTGCTGCTCTGTGATTTCTGAGGCTCCAGCAGTTTTCTGGATGTGTGATTTTCTTTCTCCGCTTCATCTGAATCTGTTCAATCACACACAAGTTCACTTAATTTTTAGAATTTAGGTTTAATTTGACTTTAGCTGCATGCTTAAAGCTGCAGTCCGTAACTTTTTTTGGTTAAAATTATCTAAAATCGATTTTTGAGCAAGTATATAACCAGCAGTGTTCAAAACTATCTCCTTAGCATGATTCACAATGGTAAGCTTGTAATATTGTTTTATAATAAAATCAGTACAATGTCACATAGAGAATTACGTCGGCTGGGTCGTAGTCTCACGGACACAAACTCATCAGTTCTGATCATAGACAGAGGATGCAGGGTCAATATTTACCTTTAAGCTGGTCACGCTCTGCTTACTCATAACAAAAAGTGTAATTTTTTTGTATATTCACGAAAACTGCAACTTACTAAGGCAGTGATAGTCAGAAATCGAAAGATCTCAAATGATGTGCTCCATTCATTGAGCCTTATGATCTTCCTGCACACAGATTTGTGTTAACACCAGACTCCACTTTAATCTACTATAAATAATGATTTAAGAATAATGCATAATGAATCAAAAAGAACATTTTATTCTGGAAAATCAAACCTTACAGTACAAATCTTGCCTTTCATTGTTTACCCAAAGACCGCTGGGAGTCAGCCGTAAAAGGAAAAGGAAGAGAGTCACTACCAGAGAGATGCAAAATAATACGAATTTATTTTACAATAAGGGTTTAGTGTCAGGGGCAGACAAGGCCAAAATAACAAACAAAACAGTCTTTTTTTTTTACCTCTACACTTCCTAAACCAAAATGAAAGAAAAAAAAAAAACTACAGTATAAACTTACCTGACTCCCTAAACCAAAAACAGTGTGAAAATATGAGCAAAATAAAACTTAACTTGGCAAAACGTAATTTATAAAAGATATTTACAAAAGATACAGGTATATACAAGTCTGTAGCAGGGGCGCAGGAGACATTTTCAAAGTGGGGGGGACCAAATTGTAAGCAAAAGCCCAGATAGTAAGATCAGATTTCCAGATATTGGGCCACCACTTCAGGCTCACCATCGGACCACCATCATATATTAAGCTCCTAAGCACTGGGACCATTTTGTGGATTTCCGACTGGATTTGGCGTACCCAAATTGAAAAGCTTCCCAAACCCACATACAGTGCTCTAAATACAACATCATGGTGTCGTTTTACAGGAAGCCCTTTGAAGTTACATAAAACACTCCTAAAAGTGACTAAAAAAACAAAAAAAAAAACACTCATACAGTGACTGAACAGGATGAAGAATTTCCTGCTGGTTAGATGAAAAACAAAATGTTCTTACAGGTCAAATGTCTGTGAAAAACACTCTTTTGAAGGTCCATTCATCCCTCCTTCGCTCCGCTCGTCCTGTAAGAGTCTCTGGGATGATGTAGTCTCATCCAACATCTCTGTCCCGTTTGTGTCCTTTATTATAGTCTATATGTCCTATATTATGATTATTGCTTCATTAAAATTGATTTTTCATCAGTTCCAGCTGCACACGTCAGTAGTTTCTGTCAGTGGTTTATATTTCATCTGTCAGTGAATGACTCTCTACAGCTTCATCATGACAAACTGAAGAAAATAAAGATTATAGATCATGACATTTAATAAATCTTTATAAACAGTTCTAAATGTATGACCTTAAACTGTTAAAATACTCACAGTTTGGTCTTATTGCTTCACACTGTCCTGATGATAAAAGGATCTTTTCTTCAATTCTGCAGATTGTGAGATTTAATGTTTTTTGTTCTTTTGCTTCTGAATCTTCAGATCTGGTCTGTCACACATCATCTCCAGTCCAGAAGGTTCATTAGCATTTTGTTCTCTGCTTAGGGAAAAAAACATTTAAAAAAATACAATTTATTATTTATATTTCTGCCATAGAATGGCCTAAATTAAGAACATATACTACCATTCAAAAGTTTGGAAACATTACTATTTTTAATGTTTTTGAACAAAATCTCTTCTGCTCATTAAGGCTGCATTTATTTCATTGTAAATACAGAAAAAAAAAACAATAATATTTTGAAATGTTATTACAATAAAACAGAACTGTTTTCTATATGATTATATTGTCAAATATAATTTATTCCAGTGACTGTAAAGCTGAATTTTCAGCATCATTACTCCAGTCTTCAGTGTCACATGATCCTTCAGAAATCATTCTGATATGATTTGATACTAATAAAATTAATAAAACACATGAAGCATTTATTCAAAATATAAATCTTTTCTAACAATATAAATCTTTAATATCACTTTTTATCAATTTAACAGATCCGTACTGAATAAAAGTATTAATTTCTTTCAACAAAACTAAAGAAAAAAAATTTTACTGACCCAAAATTTTTGAACGGAAGTGTATATTGTTACAAGTGTATATTGTTATTGTTTCTATTTTAAATAAATGCTGATATTTTTTTTTTTTTTTTTTTACTTTTTATTCATCAAGGAATCCTGAATATCACAGGTTATAAAATAATATTAAGCAGCACGACTGTTTCCAACATTGATCATAAATCATCATATCAGAATGATTTCTGAAGGATCATGTGACACTGAAGACTGGAGTAATGATGCTGAAAATTCAGCTTTGATCACAGGAATAAATTATATTTGACAATATAATCATATAGAAAACAGTTCTGTTTTATTGTATATATTTACTATATATTCACATAGAAAACAGCTGATTTACATTGTAATAATATTTCACAATATTAATGTTTTTTCTGTATTTATTATGAAATAAATGCAGCCTTAATAAGCACAAGATACTTCGTTCAAAAACATTAAAAATAGTAATGTTTCCAAACTTTTGACTGGTAGTGTATGTTCTTAATTTAGACCATTCTATGGCTGAAATATAAATAATAAATTGTATTTTTGTTAAAGGACACCTATTATGCCCTCTTTCACAAGATGTAATATAAGTCTCTGGTCTGGTAAAGTTTCAGCTTAAAATACCCCACAAATTTGCCCCTATTTGGGGGTAAGCAAAAACCTGCCTTTTACTATATTAATATATTGCTGGCTAAAAAAATAAATCCAAAATTGGTTGAAAAAAAATGGTTGGGTGGAAACAACCCAATCCCTGGTTTTGTCCATATTTAACCCAGCATTTTTTAGAGTGTATTCTTCTGCTCAATGGTGACCCACAAAACTCAGAAACTCTTCAAATCCCAACAGAACATTAAACACTAAAAGATCTCCACCAGTGGCGTAGCGTCTGGGCATGCAAGGTATGCACGTGCATATGCAACGTGATCTCATCAGAATACGTGTGTATTTTTACGTCCTGTTTGTCATGATGACGTCTAAAGTCCCCGCCAAAGGAAGTAGTCCCTTTTAGCAATTTGTTAGCAACCGCTGATTTTACGACACAGTAAAAGTTTAAAAATCACAAGTGGGTTATAACTGGTGTGTTTTATGTCATAGATCAAAACGTGAAAATATTTAGAGGCTTTGTTAACCACAGACCTTATTTCAGGCGATTTAGCAAAAACCCATTCAAAAAACCCATAGACTTTACGACGTTGGAACCGGAAGTCCTAAAATGCTAACTCGCTTCCGGGTTTTGCCTACAAAAATGCGTCATCCCTGAGGCACTCTAGGGCTGCGTCCGAAAACCTAGGTAGCTGTCTTGCTGCCTTGCTGTCTTATAAGAGAATGACTTGTACGGCAGCGTTTGTGCATGAAGGCACCTCATGAAACTGATTTCGGACAGACTTCTGAGTAGGGATGTGTCACGATTTTCGAATATTCGATTAGTTGATTTAATTATAGAATATCGAATAGGTTGTGCGATTATCGTCTTAAAGGAATAGTTCACTTTTAAATAAACTTTTGCTTATAATTTACTCACCCCCATGTCATCCAAGATGTCCATGTCCTTCTTTCTTCAGTCGAAAAGAAATTAAGGTTTTTGATGAAAACATTCCAGGATTTTTCTCCATACAATGGGCTTGAATGGGCACCAGACGGTTCAAGGTCCTAAAGACAGTTTCAGTGCAGCTTCAAAGGGCTTTAAACAATACCAGACGATGAATAACGGTCTTATCTAGCGAAACGATCAGTCATTTAAAAAAAAAAAAAAAAAAAAAAATTAAGTTTTATAAGCACAAATGTTCTCCTTGCTCTGTTCTCGGATGCGCGTTCGTGACGTCACGTAATACGCAATTACATTGAAAAGGTCACGCTTGACATAGGCGGAAGTACAGATTCGGTGTTTACAACTTAAACGTGCAAATACTACAAATACAAACGCCGTTTACAAAAAAAAGGCAAAACAACAATGTCGGACGAGGAGAAGATGAGTTTTTCACCCTGCCCTACCTTTTGAACCGGAATACACAGAGGAAGAAATTAGGCAGATGGAAGAGACTGCTGCGGCGACACACACCTCTCAAGCATCGGGCAGACGAAGATCTAACGAGACGTGGTGGTGCACATGTGGCAAATGCCAACCATTGCCAACAGAGGAAGAATCTATAGATGCTGCCACGACTGGACCATTTCAATCCCGCCATTAGAATCAGTCGGTGAGTCCCTGTTTCCATCTCGCTGCATTACCGGACAAAATTTCCACCGTTACTGAGCAACAGCGAGGGGGTCGCACACCGGACGCGAAGCTCAGCGCAGAGCCACGTCTTTAAAATTCGAACGCATTGTTTTCTATGAGTGTACACACCGGCGGCGACATTCGGTGCCTGTCCGCGGCGCCCAGGAAGTTGTTCAAAATCCTGCTGCGCCACAGAGCGCCATGTACATTGTTTACATTAAATGTATATATTTCTCTCAAATTGTCGTTAATGTACATACTGACTTCACCCTGTGCTGCAAGATACATCAGTTTTACATTCTTAGTTTAACAGCTTGAATAAAGTCTAAAAATGTATAATAAACGTAGCCTTTTCTTTCCTTTTGCTTTGTTGTGCCATTTTTCCATGTACACTAACCTCAGTGCGAAATATTAAAGCATATGTAACGTTTCTCTGTTGACGTAAAACACTCCCATTGTGCAGCTCTTCTATCAGGAGTCGATTCAAAATTGAGCTCGCGCGTATATAATGTGCGCGGCCGGTGTGCGACCCCCTTTAGAGGTGTTTTTGTTCTGATGGAGAAGGGTATGGCTGTCTGGTGGTACTGACACAGGAAGAACCATTAGTTGTTTTACCTTTTTTTTTGTAAACGGCGTGTGTCTCAATCAGCTCCCTAGTTCAGTAGTCAGGGCACTGATCAGGGAATCAGCCACATTCACTTTCATACTGATTCACGACCTAGGGAACTAGGGAGCTGATCGAGACGCAGGGTTAGTATTTGCATGTTGTAAACACCGAATCTGTACTTCCGCCTATGTCAAGCGTGACCTTTTCAACGTAATTGCGTATTATGTGACGTCACGAACACGCATCCGAGAACAGAGCAAGGAGAACATTTGTGCTTAAAAAACTTAAACTTTTTTTAATTTTTTTAAAATGACTGATCGTTTCGCTAGATAAGACCCTTATTCATCGTCTGGTATTGTTTAAAGCCCTTTGAAGCTGCACTGAAACTGTCTTTAGGACGTTGAACCGTCTGGTGCCCATTCAAGCCCATTGTATGGAGAAAAATCCTGGAATGTTTTCATCAAAAACCTTAATTTCTTTTCGACTGAAGAAAGAAGGACATGGACATCTTGGATGACATGGGGGTGAGTAAATTATAAGCAAAAGTTTATTTAAAAGTGAACTAATCCTTTAATAAAATTCCCCATTTGATGCGGTGGTGACTTGTAACCAGAGGGTGGCGCACGCTGCCAGTAACGCACCTAAAAGCTGTCAATCAGCTCAGACATTGCCTCGCACACTAGACTTGTGCGGCATAGAACAGACACATTACAATTAATTTTAACATAAGTGCCGTCATTCAGTCTGTTCACAATATGTTATTATGTGTTTAGGCAGCCAAAAATCATTATGGCTTGAGATAGGCTTGCTGCGATAGGCGGTGTTCAGCCACAACACCAGTATCATCACTTGCCCACCGCGGCACTGCCACCCACCGTCGTTTTTATTTTATTTTTTAACAGTAATAAAAATCATTTAGTTTAGTAAGAGAACAGACACTACAATTAAAATATAAATGTGTCTACTCAATTCAGCGCGAGCCGAACAAGAGTCGTAGCACAAATCCGCAACAGTCTCCTCACTTCGCCTCACTCTTGACTGACAAGACTACGGTGGAAGTTTTGGTTTCAAATCGAAATGTAAAAGCGTCCATTTAAGCGGGTTTGTCATTGTACTGCTTTGTTGTTGTGTTTTTCATTAAAAATAACAATAATCGCAGCATTCAAGCAATCGCCACTACCGAATTGGCGCTAATTTGAAAGTGAAAGTAAAAGGGTCACGGCCACACGGGCATTCATAATGGTGCGGAGAGCGAGGGTTTTCAGTCTGCTCCGCACCGTAATGATTGACCGTGGCGTGAAAAAAAAATCGAAAGTGTGAATGGTCTCTCTCCCTCTCTCTTTCCGTTTATGTGCGTGCATGCGGGGGAGGGGTGCGATTTTCGAATAATATTCGAATAATTCCCAGCGATTTTCGAATATTGTTTTTGCTTGAAATGCCCATCCCTACTTCTGAGGCAGCGTAACAGTTTAATGATCTAAGAAAACACCTGGAAAGTGTTGAATGAAATTATTAAGAATAAAAAAGGTAAAACGGAAGACACTAATTATTTTCTGACAAAAGATAATATAGAAGTTACGGATATGACTTTAGCTGCAAATGAATTTAATGATTTTTTTGTTGGAGTTGGTCCAGGTTTGGCTGAGGGGTTTGCAAAGACTGGCAGTATAAATGATGTGTTAAGCAAGAATGTAAATATCTATGTTTGTTAAGGAAACTGATGAAAAAGAAATTATAGAGATTGTTAAAACATTTAAGAGTAAAAAGTCAACTGACTGGAATGGTATTGACATGTTTATGATAAAAAGTATTATTGGTTGTGTTGTTAAACCTTTAACGCATGTATGTAATCAATCTTTGAAAACTGGAGTTTTTCCAGAAAAAATGAAAATGGCAAAAGTGATACCAATATATAAGGCTGGTGAAAAACATACACTTTCAAACTACAGACCTGTATCACTGCTCTCCCAATTTTCAAAAATACTAGAAAAAATATTCTCTAAAAGGCTCGATAATTTCATTACTAAACATAATATACTGTGTGATCAGCAATATGGTTTCAGGATTAATAGGACAACCTCACATGCACTTATTCAATTTGTGGAAGAAATAACAACAGCAATAGAACAAAAAAAATATGCAGTAGGGATATTCTTGGATCTTAAGAAAGCATTTGATACAGTAGACCACAATTTTTTGATTATGAAATTACACAAATATGGAATTAGGGGGACTGCACTTTCTTGGTTAAAAAGCTACTTACATAATCGACAACAATATGTTGAACTGCAAAACCATATTTCAAAGTCGAAGAAAATTACTTGTGGGGTCCCCCAGGGGTCAGTGTTGGGACCATTGTTGTTTAACTTGTATATTAATAATGTATGGGAGGTGTCAAAAACACTGAAAACCATTTTGTTTGCTGATGATACTAATTTAATCTGTTCTGGAGAAAATATGGAACAACTCTTGGATACAGTGGAAAATGAATTAAAAAAGCTGAAGAGCTGGTTTGATGCAAATAAACTAACACTGAATCTAAGTAAAACTAAATTTATAATTTTTGGTAATCGTGCCACAATTTTAAACAAAAAGCTTATGATAAATGATATTGAAATAGAAAGAGTAAAAGAATTTAAATTTTTGGGAGTAATAATTGATGAAAAATTATGTTGGAAGCCACATATACATTATATTAAGGCTAAAATATCCAAATCAATTGCTATAAAATCAATTACCTATTAAATCAACAAACATTGTACATGTTGTATTGTTCCTTCATACTTCCATACATCACTTACTGTTTGGAGGTATGGGGAAACACTTACAAAACTAATACTGAACCAATATTTATCCTTCAAAAGAGAGCCTTAAAAATTGTAAATAAAACCACCTATAGAGCACCAACTACTCCACTGTTTATTAAATTAAAAGCACTAAAATTCAGAGATATTGTTGACTTTAAAACTGCACAAATTATGTATAAAATAAATAATCAACAGCTATCGAATAGTATTCAAGGGTTGTTTCAAATGAGAGAGAGCAAACATCACTTAAGAGGAACATTTGTATTTAAAAAGAAATGTATAAGAACAAATTCTAAATATCACTGCATCACAACCAAAGGAGTTACTGTATGGAACAGCTGCAGTGAAGAGATAAAATCATGTACAACAATGAGTAACTTTAAAAGATTATTTAAACTGAATATATTAAATGAATATGAAAAGGATTCGAGGTGATAGTAGTGTATACAGGTTCATTGGTTTACATGTTAAGTCTAGTATGGAGGTGTTATTACTTGATTTGCTATAGATAGTTGGAAATGAAGATGAAAAAAAAAAAGAAAACAAAAAGGGAATGTGTGTGTAGGCATGTATGTATGCATCTGTATCTATGTGAATGCATGGGTTTATGTGAATATAAGGTAGGTAGATATATGGTGTAGCCTATGTAAAGATGTATGTAGAAGAGAAGCATCAAATTGTTTTGTATTTAATTAAAGGATAAAAATAGAGAAATGGGGTAGGACTTGAAAAGTTTGTTATGAACTTCTTCCTACTCCTTTTTGAACATGGGAATTTCTATAATAATTTTGGAAGATTGTGCTGAGAAGTATATGAGTTAAATTCAGCTGCTATTTTAATTTAATTTTATATATGTATGCATGTCTGTATATATATTTTTTTATTTTATTTACATGTTCAAATAAACTATTACAAATGAAATCTACAGCAGTATAGCGCGAGCTTTGATGAGAACTAAACAAATATGTAATTACTACAGTAGTAATTTCTCGATAGAAATGATATCAAAATTGAAATATGTTGGTCAAAATCGTACATTTACACACAAACTGAGCAGCAAACGCAACTTTTGGACGCCATCTTTATTTTTCTAGCTCAAGTGTCACAGAATGGAAAGCACAGGATTGTGGGATATCAAAGGCAGCTAAGGATACGTCTATGCTTCCTTCAAAAATCGATCTGAGGAAGGTATCTCAGGAAACAGGAAGTGAAGCTAACATTGGATTCGGACATGCCTTGATGCCTTCCTACCTTGAAATGTGTCCTCCGAAGGCAGCATTTTCCAGTTTTCGGACGCAGCCTATTAATCTCTCACTCTGTATTTCGAGGTACACGCATACACGGCACCTTACCTGAGCCAATCAGCGTCCAGAAACCTTGATCACGTGATCTCCCCCGCCCTCAGAGACGGACGCTGAAGTTATAGCGGCATAATTGCTTATAAATCCTTTTATAGATTGTCTTTTGGATGATGGGTTGTGCGTGAATGCAGAAGTAACTCAATAGCCGATGTAAACTTAATGTGCTCTTGTAAACGAGTTATTCCCGTGATGTAATGAGATGTGCTTATGTATGTGTGTATTCATAAGTGTGCTTCTATCCCTCTAGTTCGTATGTATATCTTGATTATTGTGTGTGCTAGAGATTTAACTTATTACATTTATGTTCCTGTTTGAAGCAAAGTTCGCTATATTTCTAAATATTTAATGGAAGAATTGTTGTAAACCACTTGCTACACGCATGCGCGTTCATAGCCCAGTTAGAGTGACGCCATACAAGCTGTGCAGCGCTAACAAGGTGTCAGGTTACAACTGTGCGCTTCACAGAATATCTAACATAATATCGAAGCTGCACATAATATTAGATTTGCTTTAAATCTTTTGTGATTTAGTGTTCATGTTTAATTATTAATCTTATTTATTGTATTGTATTATTGCCAATATGTTTAATTGTTGTAATTTATTATTATTATTATCGTGTATATTCATGTTTATGTTAGTGTTAAAGGTCCCGTTCTTCGTGATCCCATGTTTCAAACTTTAGTTAGTGTGTAATGTTGTTGTTAGAGTATAAATAAAATGTGTAAAATTTTAAAGCTCAAAGTTCAATGCCAAGCGAGATATTTTATTTAACAGAAGTCGCCTGTTCTACAATAACAATAACACTGAGCGCGTGCATCTCCACGTTATGGTAAGAGGCGTGACCTTTCCGGGCAAGATGCGCTAAACTGCTGTCGAATCACAACACAGGAACCGCTGGCACAATCAGAACTCGTTACGTATTTCTGAAGGAGGGACTTCATAGAACAAGGAAGTCATCAGCCCGTTTTTATGACAGTGGAAACAGCGGTATACAGATAAGTAAATTATGTGAAAAATACTGTGTTTTTTTACACGCGAAACATGAACACATGTTATATTGCACACTATAAACACAATCAAAGCTTCAAAAAACCACGAAAAACAGGACCTTTAATTAGTGTTACTGTTTTTAATTTATAGAAAACCACAACCAAAACAAACTCAGTCTGTTGAGTGGTGACAATAAATGGGTTATTCCCAGAAAACCAAGTGCATCTTCTTTCTGTCTCTAATCGGACATTCTTTGGTGGGTCAGCACCCTGAGCTGGCAACTTGTCTATGGTGAAGAGCTACAAAGAGCCAACCATTTTTTCAACCAATGAGTCTGAGACAACAGAAAAATGTCTCGAGACCGGACTCGAGTACAGCGCTAGAACACACACAGGGATCTTGACAATATAAAATAACTTTAAAGTTCAACAGAAGAAAGAAACCAGTTTAAAACAACATGAGAGTGAGAAAATGATGATTTTTCATTTTTGGGTGAACTATTATTATTATCATCTTGTTGCAAGTTCATCTGGGGCCGTATTCACAAAACATCTTAAGGCTAAAGGTAGCTCCTAACTTGCCGATTTAGGAGAAACTTAGGAGTCCTAAATTTCTGCTCTAAGAGTATTTCACAAAGCATTTTAGCACTAAAACTAGCTCCTAAGTCTGTGAAATGTTAGGAGTAGTCAAGAGGACTTTCTGTGATTTTCTGTGCTTACATCTTAGTGTGCCACAGTTTCACACGGACAGGCATTTTGGAAGTAAGGCATTTTGGTATATTGTTCCAAAAGTGTCCTCACGGACACAGCGCGAGTTCCCTCAAAAGGGAACGTCTCAGGTTATGACTATAACCATAGTTCCCTGAGAAGGGAACGAGATGCTGCGTCACGTTGCCATACTCCCTGCATCCCTGTGATCGATTTGCTTCGGCAATTGAAGCTGAAGCCGGTCTTGCCGGATATGTATTTATCCTTTCCTGAGCGTGACGTCACCCGCCCGTGACGTTCACTCTCACCATTGAACTAGTTGACAGACGTGCATCAGACGCAATCATGCTGGAGGCGTTCCCACAGTATCCTGAGGGACGCAGCGTCTCATTCTGTTCTCAGGTGTTGTGATCACAAAGGATCACTACAAATAAGTACATGTGTGCTTAAAATTAGCCATCAGTTAGCCATCTAGAGCCATAAGTATGGACACAAAGAGCTAAAAACTGCCACAAAATCCAATGCAGAACCAGATCAAAGACACCATGCTGAAAGGAAGAGGCTGCTTTTATAGAGAAGGAGAAACACCTGTGCACCAGTGCTCCCAATCAAGACACAATCAGCCAGTCACCTGCAAAACAAATGCAACGCAGATGCAATAAACACACACACACCAAGTAATGGCCAACGTGCATTTATTCCTGCTTTGTAAATGTGTTTAATTTCATGATATTTTTTAATAACAATCTCTTAATCTTCAGAAGAGTAAATTGCGCGGCTCTCTCATGAGAAGTGAATCAAATGAATGTTCTCCAGGTATCGTGTGATTGGCTGTTTGCTGCACGTGTCACACTTTCAGGTTCACACACTTCATAGTTAATCTCAAACCCTGGATCAAACCTGAGCTGACAGAGAAAGTTACCGAGCGTTGTGAGCCCACTGAACCTGATCTAAACCAGGTTGGATTTATCTGGATTTGTCAAATCTAAACCTACTCTGCCACTCAGAGTTTGTTCAGCTAGCTTCATCCAACAGGCCACTGAAAAGAATCACTTTAAACAAACTTGCAAAAAGACGAGCTGCAGCTCCAAACAACTCAACTGCACGCAAAACAGCAGGAAACACACCAGTAGACCAGTGTTGAATTTTTTTTGTCATGAGAGTAACAGTGGTTTTCCCTCAGTCTCATACTCACTCGTCCCAGAATAACACGCCATAAGCAAAACCACACTGACTAATACAGTATTATCTACATGTACCTGAGAGCATTCTGAAAGACTGTTTATGAGTTGTCAACATGTCAATTTAGTAAGATTTTAACAGCTTTGTAAACATTTATAGACTTTGACTTTCTACTGTGGTGAGGGTGCAAGGGCCCTTTCATCGCTGCTTGCAGCTTTAATAGCACTTTATCTGTCAGGGTTTTGTCACAGCAGTGTAATAGAGAAAGAGAACCCAGATGCAGAATGACCAAGGAATTGACATTTATTGACTAAACAAAGCACGAATAAGGATGGTGATGAGAAAGGATGATCCAAACAGTAGGACAGGGCAGTCAACAGGTGGATGGGAAGACAGGTGAGATCAGACCCAGGCAAAGCTAGGCTGGAGAACCAAGGAGATGGGGTAGCAGCAAACAACAACAACAGGCTGTAGCTTGAAGCACCAGAGGCTTGAAACTTAGAGCTGCAGATGTAGCAGTCTCACTGCACGGTATTGAGGACAGCAGCCGGGGTGGGTCGGGATGCAGGATTGGAACCAACACAAGACAACGAGAGAACAACAACAAAGAAAAAATCTGGATAAATAACTGGAACTACAAACAGAAAAGACCAAAACAAAGTAGAAACCAAAAATTAAGGCTTGAGAAAACTAGAGCAAAATAGAACTAGGTTAGAACAACTCAAAAGAAAAATTACAAAACTAGAACTGACAGGGAAAGATACATAACAATGTCTCAATGATCAGTAGACAAGCAAGAATTTCTCCATACACATGCAATGAGACATCATCTTCTTCTTCTTCTTTGGTGTTTATTGGCGGTTGGCAACCTAACTTATTGTTGCATTACCACCACCGACTGGAAAGGAGTATGAATCAAGATATTTGCTTGTATACAGAATAGAAATAAACATATATAAAACAAAAACAAACAAACAAAAAAAACAATCAAAACAAATAAACAAACTGGAAAATAGTTAAAAACAAAAAAAAAAAAACAATCAAAATGCTAAATTCTTTTATATAATTTACTTTCTTTCACAAATTTA
Organism: Megalobrama amblycephala; assembly: GCF_018812025.1. Lineage (NCBI taxonomy): Eukaryota > Metazoa > Chordata > Actinopteri > Cypriniformes > Xenocyprididae > Megalobrama > Megalobrama amblycephala. The sequence goes on from NC_063061.1 coordinate 39,972,491, forward strand.
ATAATATCATCATACAGCTTACTAGCTGTTTTCCCTAATAAACCTGATAAAGTAAAATCATGATGTTTTACTATCTTCAATGACTGAACAAGGTGATGTCTCTCATTGTTGTATTTCCTACAATGGAGTACTACATGCTCAACTGTTTCTTGTTGGCTACAGTGTATGCATTCCCCAGTTGGATGTTTTCCAGTTTTATATAGTGTAGCCTACTGTTAAGTCCAGTATGACCTATTCTCATCCGAGTTATGATACTTCCTTCTCTTCGATTCCTGCTCTCCCTCCTCACAGCTCCAACTTGATTTTGTATATTATATAAATGTCTGCCTGTTTCAATGCTATCCCAATGTACTTGCCATACTGATTGTGCATATTTCCTGATGTGTCCTTTAGCTTCTGTTTTGCTTAATGGAACTTGTCGATCTATCCGTTTTAATTTTAGAGTTTGTTTAGCCAAAATATCCACCTTCTCATTCCCTTCCACACCAACATGAGCAGGAACCCAAATGAATTGTATTGATTCGCCCTTAACCTTTAAATTATACATCTTATGGAATATTTCATTGATTACGTCTATCCTAAAAGATGACCTACCAGATCTTATGCTTTCCAGTGCAGAATAACTATCAGATGCAATAACTGTGTTATTTATTTCTTCTCTAACCACTGCAGGGCCAATAATATTTCCAATAACTCTGTAGCATAAACTGACAAATGGTTGGTAACTCTTTTCTTAATATAAAAATCATACATTGGAATATATACAACTGCCCCTGCATATCCTGTATCTAGATCTCTCAATCCATCTGTAAATAAAAACACTGAACCTTGGAAATGCCTCTAAAAACAATTCCTCACTATAAGCCACCAGCAGAGACACGAGGGAACGAAAACAATATAAAGGAACCAGAGCACATGAGGAATAGGTGAGCACAATTAGTGAAATGAGGACTACACAAAGACTAAACAAGTGGGCGTGGTGAAGGGAAACAAGGAGGCGTGACAAGAGGAGCACATGGCCAACAAAAATAAAGACAAAGCCATGTGCTCAGGCACAAGACAAACAAAGAAACATTGAACAGAGATAAGACAGACAAGACTTTCTTTTTTCTATTTCTATTCTCTCTCTCCATCTGTCTTTACAAAAAAATCCTTGCTAATGGCACTTTGCTGGATAAACTGGAGCTTAAAGGGTTAATTAACCTTGTTTGTTTTTTCGTATTTGAAGCTTATTTGTCTTGTAGCAGTTCCTGGATGTTTCTCGTTCATTTGTGATGACGCAGCACATAGCCTGAGTTCATAAGTGTGCTTGAAAAGATGTGAACCACTTTTGTGTCATAATTCAGTTCATAATGTTCTGTAATGAATGAGTGTTGGTGACAGAACTGCACAAATGTTCATTGTTAATACTGATACTGCCAGCTGATTGAACCTGTGCTCAGGGACTATATTCATATCACATCTAAAGCTAAATGTAGATCTAAACTGACTGACACATTATCTGTATTCAGAGTAAATGCTTATTTACTATTTCATACCAGCCTCCAGAAAGACCACAATTAACTCCCCCATAGACTGCTAATTACCCATTCATTGCTTCGTCCAATCCAATGCTCATCTACTTGGCATTCAGTTTTGTTAACATTTGTGTTGTAGCTTGTAGTTTCTGTTTGATTATTGATTCAATTTTCTTAGTAGTTTAGTCATTTGCCTTCGTATTTAGTGAGTGTGATATTTTACTCTTGCATATCTTTTTGTTAATAAATTCATTAACTGTGTCATTCTTGTGTTGATAATCGGAGGCTCTACAAGCTCGCCCGAATCTCACTAAATCCTTCAGATTGGTCAGATGATAAACTTCCTCCAATTTATAAAATTCTACTTCAGTCAACAATCTTTCATGATTGTTCTTTATTGTCAAGGTGAGATTCCTGACTGGTGCCCCAAAACATTGGAAGGAATCATCTGACTCAATATTAATATTAATACAAAATATTAATATTAATATTTAAGACCATAAATAACTACATTTGTGGTGCCCTTGTGGTGACTTATAGAATGCAGAATACAGCAAGTGATTCATCTTATAAAGGGAATAAGCATGAGAAGTGCTAGTGATACAAATGTCAAAGATTGTCCAGGGGTGTGTTACTTGGTAGATCGTAAAAGTTTGTGAACCACCACCAATGCTCTCTACGATCAACTCAGCTCAGGAAATCAACTCATGCTTTCAGGAAACAGTACAATACAAGGAAAAGTATAGCTAGTACACAGAAAGATGGGGGGAAAAAATAGCGAAAGGAGCTTGTTCATCTTAACATCTTAATCTTTCAAAGCTATACCAGCAAACCAGGGGCGCAGATAGGAATTTGTAACTGGGGGGGACCAAGCTGTCAGCAAATGATTTAAACTCAATTAGTTATTTGGCGTAATTTGGGCTTTAACTTGTGCTCAAGTAGTTACTTTGCAAAATTTGGGCTAATGCTTTGCACTTAAAAGCCATTGGGGGATTCTTATTTGGAATCACGGATAAACAACAATGAACAAAGGTAAACAAAGGCCTACCTGATCACCACTAGCAATGCATGATCAGACTGTTATTTACTAGTATGCCAATCACCCACCAAAACTTAATTTGTCTTTAGCAAAGTATGTTTTATTTAAACATTTGCTTATCTCAGCATAGAAAGGCTATCATTATGAACAAAAAAAGCAAAGAACCTATGTGCAAAATAATAATAATAATAATAAAATAACAACAACAACATATTTACATAAATAAAAATAAGTATGTATACGGAGTATGAGAAATTCCGTCTAGTGCAGCCAAACAAATTTACTTAATGAAGGACCCAAAAACATCTCTCCTCCTTTCATTACCCTGAACATACTGCTGGGCAATTTCTTGTCTGTCCAGTCTGTCAAGTCTCTCTTGGTGAATATGGCACACAGCAATGCCATTGAGTCTTTTTTGTGTCATGGTTGATCGCAACCAAGTTTTCAACCTGCGTAACCCACTAAAACTGCGCTCTGCCTCAGCAGATGATATGGGCACCACCATCAACAATCTTACTAATGTCTCTACCTGATCAAATAGGCCCCTGACTTCAGGGGGCATTTCTCTCAAAACATGCACAGCATCTGCAGTTGTGCTGACCTTGTACTTGTTTTTAAACATGGCTAATTGGACTTTCAAGTTTTCCTCGTTCAGTTCAGGATATTTACAAACTGCTGCGTTATTTGTAATGGGAGTCAGGAGTGAGTTTTCCAGTTCTTTTAAAGTTTGAATGCCTGGTTGCATAAACTTTTCAGTAGTTTGTGCATCTACTGTGTCAAGGACACGGTAGAACTCTACTCTGTAAAAATCCACAGCTGATCCAGGTGTGTATGCAGGAGCCTGCCCAGAATATCTCTTAGGGGGCCTATGTGTGCGTGGTGGAATAATGGTCTCTAGAGACAGATTGCCACACATGTCTTCTGCATCCTTAAAGACTGCGTCAAAGTGTTCAGTGTTTCTTTTGGATTTCAAACTTTCTTGGACCAGAGAAACTGCAGAGAGCATGCCCTCCACTGTCTGAGTGTTTTTCTGGAGAGATGCATTTAGAACCTCTAGTTCACTGATCACATCTAAAGCAAGGAGAAGTCCCAGTACAACATTACCCTGTTGCAGTCGAACACGTAAGCCCTCTGCCCGGCTTGCAGATCCAGAATTACTTGCAGCCATCTCATCCAGTGCATTTAGTACCATCCCATATTGGCTGAGAACAGCACGGATAGCAGGTGAGCGTACAGTCCACCTAGTGGGACATAAAGGCCTGATGGACAGGGCTGGCCCTTCCCCTTCAGCTGCAACAATGGCTTTAAACTTGTCTTTCAGCTTACCAGACTGCCCAAAAAATGTGCCAAGTTCATGTATCCAGTCAAGTGCATTTCGCACAACACTGGAGGCTGAGCAAGCTTGTTGTGTAATTAAATTAACACAGTGTGCTCCACAATGTATATATGGAGCTAGTGGCTGTGCTTGCTGAATAACAGCCTGGGCACCTGAGTACTTTCCAGACATATTTGAAGCCCCATCATATGCTTGACCTCTGAGGCCAGATATTGGCAAATTCAGTCTCAACAGAACGTCCAAAATGATTCTGGCAAGGTTTTCACCTGTTGTAGAAGTTGTTTCATACAACCCTATGAAGTCTTCGTGCACCAGCAAATCAGTGTCAACATAACGTAGGCACAGCGCCTCCTGCTCAACACCAGAGATATCCCTTGTCCCATCCATAATTATCGAATACTGCAACACTGGAAGGGACCGGATCTCATCTGCAATTGTCCTGATAATCGATGAACTCATCAAATTTATACGCTCATTTTGACAATCCCAAGATGTGTGCACCCCCCTCTTTGCAGATAACCACCTAGAGAAAGGTTGATCATCTTCAGCTTTGTATTTTAAAAGCTGGTCAAGGTTACCTTGATGATGTTCATGCCCCCTAAAGGCCAATCCCTGCCTCGCCAGAAACATCTCACCCCCTATTATTTTTAACAGGCTAGCTCTGTTTTCTGCCTGCTGTGTACTGACTCCACTGCTCAACTGTGTAGTAACTGGCCTGTTTTCATAGGCAGCAGTTGTAACAGCAATGTTGTGACCCTCTGATTTCTCATGCATGGAAAATTTTTCAAGAGCTTTTTTCCAGTTTTTAAATCCAGTACTGACAAAAGCTGGGTCTATACTCTTGGCTTGTGCTGGTTTCCCTTTCTTGAAGTACTTAGAGCAATGAAAACACAGAACACTATCTGTACCCATACTAACATGCAGCCAAGGATACTTCTCATACCATGATTTTTGGAATGTCAGTGTCCGGTCTTTCATCACTTGTTTATGCAAAACTTTAGGGTCAGGTTGATTTGGCTTTGTATATGTCATTATCATGTCAACATCCTCTCCCTCTGTGTTGCCACCTGTCCCTCCTTGTTGTTCTGTCCCTGCTTTGTCTGTCTGCAATTCTACTGTCCCTCCTTGTTGTTCTGTCCCTGCTTCGTCTGTCTGCAATTCTACTGTCCCTCCTTGTTGTTCTTCCGTCCCTGCTTCCTCTGTCTCTCCTTCCTCATGCTGTCTTTTTCTACTGTGGCTGCCCTCCTGCAGATCCTCAGTTGACTGACTAGGCCCTGCCTTAGTGTCATCAGAAATTGCCTGCAGGCCAGGAAAACAACATTTTAAATCTTATCATTTCAGTTATACATTTACATTTATGCATTTGGCAGACACTTTTATCCAAAGCGACTTACATTGCATTCAAGATACACATTTTACATTTTGTCAATTCTTGCTTTCCCTGGGAATCGAAACTATGACCTTGGCGTTGCAAGCGCCATGCTCTACTGTTTGAGCTATAGGAAAGCTAAACACTCTTTGTCCCTGGGTGGGCACGATCCACCAACCTTTCGATTAACAGCCGAAGTTATAATTTCATAATTTTTCTATACCTCTATAGAATTTCACAACAATGTGAAATACAACATATTCCTGAGAATGAATGGCTAAAACTACTATTTCAAATGTCTAAGAATAACTAAACATTTGAAATTTAAGTGTTAATTACAAGTTTGTTGCAATTTACAGAAATATCTTTCAAACGATTTTTTTTTTCATCCTAGCCCATAATTTAAGAATCTATATCCTCCGTTGCTCCATACAAAAAACAAAAAAAAACATGATTTCCTGCTATAAGAGGATGTCAAAAGTTTATGTAGGCCTTTATTTGTTGTTTGCATAAACCTTGCACCACACACATTTACTTATTATAATTATTTTTATAGTGGCTTTCATGACAGTGAACTCAATTTATACAGTACAATGGGTTAAATGATCATTATAAAACATTATTTCCATTATGTTTGGCTAATTGACTACCATTCATATAACCACAGTTTTACCACAAATACCATGGTTAAACTCGGTTAGAGTAGCAAAACCATGGTTAATTTGTGGTTACCATGGTTTAACTATGGTTTAACTACATGGTTTAACTAGATTTTTTTGGTTTTATTTGTAGTAAAACCATGGTTCATTTTCGTAAGGGCATTATTGTCAAACTAGCTATTCTCCTTCAAAAAAATCTAACCTGCCACATATGGGAAAGTCAACAGGCACAGGATACTTACATTGTTTGTTTTTTTTAAAAACGAGGTGATTGTTTTTTGTCTCTTCATTCCGAAATCACCGACTCAGTCGGTGTCAGCTCAGTCATAGTATATGATCACTATGGGTAGCAAGCCAAGCACGCGCGCGCGCACACACACACACACACACACACAGAGCGTAAACGTCAGGTATCGTGTGTTTATTGACAGCAGAACAGCGTGTAGTGAGAACGTGACTACAAAGTAATAGTGACCGGTGTAGATTATTATTGTGTGTCACCTTGCTCTGCCCCGTTCGTAGGGGGGGACGGATCGGGTCACTATGAATCTGGGGGGGGACATGTCCCCCCCGTCCCCAGTGCCATCTGCGCGCCTGCAGCAAACTGATAACCGCGTTTTCACACTTCTGGCAATTAGTCACTCAAGGAATTTGTCATGCTCTAGGTATTTTTTCAAGATCACACTTTTAGTAATAGACTGCACAGCAGTTCTGTCTTCCACTTTGCTCATTGATTATAAGAAGATGAGCTTGATATGAAACATCATCATCATCATGATGATCTGCTGACAGATGAATCAGAAACACAGTCTCTGGTAAGAACAGAAATGATTCTGTCAGAAAGAGAAACAGATCTTCAGTGTGAAACGACAGAAACTGGAGAATAAAAGTCAAAAGTCAATAAAAGTCAAATGTTTGAGTTTCTTTACATGAATCTGGATCAGGATTATTTCAGAAAGATTTATTCTTCACTTCTACATTTATTTGTACAGCACTTCATCGTTTCAAAGCAGCTTCATGGAAATGCATATTTTTACATTACAGTTAAGATCGATCAGTTATGCACAGATAATACAGTCACAGTTACAGTAGTGAACGTCACATTAATGATTTCATTACAGTATAGAGATGATAATGTTACACATTGTGGAGGAATCCAGGTGAGGAAAAGAAAGTCGTGTCTATTCTCACACTTACTTCTTCTGGAGGTGACGTTGGATCGTGAACAGTAGGCAACGATCCACACTTGAGGATTAACTTTGAAGCAAGACCTGCTTTGAATTGACCCTCGTTCTCAAAACAGTCAGTCAAAAAATGATTCGCGCAAACATAAACGTATTTTGGAATTTTGAGTGGCGCCTTTCCTTCGTAAATAAAATCCATCCACTGCGTTTTCAGTGGCTCTGATGTCGGAAGTAAGTGAAAACTACTATGTTCATTATTACATCCCACAACAGAACACTTATGTTTCTTAGGAGACATTACCGGCTGTCGTTGAAACAATGGAGGATGGTTGACCGATCACCGAGGGCGGGGTCTATGCCAAAACCAGATTGTCAATCAAACCACGTGGGTGGGGCTTAGCGCAATTCTACGTCACAGTGAGAGCAATCTTAGAACAGGGCGTTCTGAGACAGTGCTTATGAATTATTGAGATTGTAAAAAAACCACTGGGTGGATTTTTCTCATTCTAGGGTGGTTTTGCTCACACACTGCCAACACACATTTATGGTCAAACACCATGTAAAAGTGAATTTTGCATAATAGGTGCCCTTTAAGGCTCAATTAGAGCGCTGCAGTTCAATGTTTCACCACAGATTCACACTGGAATATTGTGAAAATTTTCATCCAGCACCTGTTAAGGGGGGCACGAGCACCTGTTCAAAAATGAAAGTGAAATTCTCGAGTGAAACAGCTGTAAAAGTGAGATTTTACTAGCTATATTTAGTCATCCACTAAAGGGGGCAAATTGACTCTTCTCCCAGCTAATCACTGGGGTTACAGCAGGTTGGTGCAACTGAATTTGAGCAAAAATATCTAAAAACAAAATGGACTGGTGGCTTGTAAAATTAAGAATACCAGAGATGATCAAAACTAATTAAATTAGATAAACGTAGGGGGGCACGTGTCCAAAAAGTTTGAAAACCCCTGCAGAGAGTCAGATCAGTTCATTAGTCTGTTTTTCTGTGATTGGATGAGTCTGTAAAAGCTGAAACATGGAGTAAACAGACTATATGATGAAGATGATGATGATGATGTTCAGGTCTTCATCAGTGATGTTGTCTGATCTTGAGAAGATGATGAAGGGTTTTGATGAGAGAATCTCTCCTCAGTTTTGACATCAGAATCAATCTTTACAGGATCATCTGGATCACATGACACTAGAAATCACAAATATATATCAGATTATCTCATTGTTTTGGGTTTGTTTTTATGTTCTCAATCTGTAACACTTTCTGTCAATGAAACACAATCACACATCTGTGAACTTTTGTCTGTGACTGCAGAAAGTCATCAATCTCTCTGAATGTGTCACTTTATGACATTATGAGTGTAACAGGAGAGCAGGTATAGTTGTAACACTTCAGCATTTGTAACTCACTGAATCTGATCTAGAGTTCTCAAACATTTAGACAAAAGAACATTTGTTCACTGCAAAAGGCTCCAATTTAAACCCCTATTAGAAAACCACAGGCCTCATGAGTTATGAGGCTACGTTGTAGTAACACATACTGATGTAAGTTCTAACCTTTAGACAAAAGAAGCAAAAACTTCAGCCACACCATGCTTCAAAAACAGGTTTACTGAAAGTATCTGAAAGAACAATACAGAACAGTGGCTCTCTTTCTGTGATTGACCATAGCTCAAATCCACTGTGTGTGTGTGCGTGAGAGTGCGTGCATGCGTGTGTGTGTGTGTGTAAATTAGTCTACTAGAACAAACTTCTTTAGCGGTATTTATGCTTAATGAACATCAACTCCAGTGTACCTGTGTAAAGAACATGAAGATCTAACCACAAAATAAATAAATAAATAAAACTGTAAATTAGTGTGTCTGTGTAAATATTCTCAATCAGAATAACAATGTTTTGAACCCATTGGGCCCAGAAATGGCATAGTGCACAATTTACACACTTCCTTTGGTTTTGAGCTGACAAAAGACTAAAAAATGCTGGGTTAAATATGGACAAACCCAGGGATTGGGTTGTTTTCACCCAGCCATTTTTTCAACCAATTTTGGATTTATTTTTTTTGCCAGCAATATATTAATATAGTAAAAGGCATGTTTTTGCTCACCCCCAAATAGGGGGTAAATTTGTGGGGTATTTTAAGCTGAAACTTTACCAGACCAGAGACTTATATTACATCATGTGAAAGAGGGCATTATAGGTGCCCTTTAACCCAACCTGCTGGGTTTGTCCATATTTAACCCAACTTGGGTTGTTTTTAACACAGCATTTTTTAGAGTGTATACAGACATATATTTTTCTGTATTTCCCTGATTGGTGTTAAAACTCTCCCTATGTTACAACATCTGGTCTCCCCTGTATAGTAAAACTATAAGAGTCATAATGATCAAACACTCACAGTTAGGCATTATTCCCTCCATACTGTGATGTCTCTTGTGTCTCTGTTCTCTTTTCTCTTGTGATTCACTGGTTTGTGTCTCCATTTCTCTCTCTGTCTTCTTGTTTTCTGCTGCTCTGTGATTTCTGAGGCTCCAGCAGTTTTCTGGATGTGTGATTTTCTTTCTCTTCTCCATCTGAATCTGTTCAATCACACACAGTAACTCTGATCAGTCAAACATCACTGTCTGATCATAGAGCTCTTAAAGAGACAGTTCACCCAAAACTCTTCACCCTCTCATCATTCACTCACCTTATAACTCTGAAGTGATTAAATTCACACAGCAGTTTTGTTTTCTCCACATATGAAATAAGTCCAGTAACTACCAAATCCCTATAGCCTGACAGATCACCATCATCATCATCATCATTAGTAGTATTAGTATCTCTGTCCTGTTGCTGAATGTAAGAAATTTGTATTTTGACATTTCAGTTTCATACTGTAATACACATTTCATTAATGAATAAATGAATACTAATAAAAATATAGATGAAGTGTTTTATTCACCTTGTGATGATCTGAAGAGAGTAAACATCCACACAGATCTGACACCTGCTGAAATGAGGATGTGAGAGTTTTAATCTCATGAGAACACACAAGAACACAACCGGCCAATCAGATCTACGGAGGCGTGGTTTGTATGACTGGCTGAAGATGTTCTCTGCACTTTGCTATCTCTAAATAATCAGCTACACAGCAATGTCCTCATGACAGAAGGAAGTTCACATATCATAAGGTAGAAAAATGGTCAGCTATAAGAGTGGTTGACCTTCTCTAAATGGCCAAAAGTACACTGTACACTCCTCAGTACTTTCCTATTTCACAAACACACAGCAGCTGATTGTTGAATCAGCACACACACTCTTACAACCTCTCCCTCTCTTGTGACACTGATGTATGCTGATAAACATTGTGTCTTGTCATCTCAACTGGGTAAAAGCATCTGCTAAATTGATAAATGTAAATGTACATATTTTAGTTTTTATATTTTCTGTGCTGTTTTCATTAGTATTTAATTGCATTTACAGTTTTTCCTCAGTCGCTTTGGTTCATTTCTCGAATCATCAAATCATAATATTTGCAAACCAGTAAGTTCATTTCTCAAAACAATTCATACAAACAGCAGTACACAATGATTACCTACAAAAGCCTGAAACTTGCTCAAAATCTTTAGTTCATTTTTCAAAAGTAAGTGTTTATGTATGAACATCAGTGCCATCAGAATAAGTCTTTGTGTCATTGTTCACGAACAAGATGTTTAGTTATGTTCAGATGCAGGGGCGTAGCAACCGGGGGGGACGGGGGGGACACGTCCCCCGCACTTTTAGAAACAGGTGATCCTGACCCCTGCTGTTTTTTATTTTTTTGGATCCAGCGTGAATATTTCCGGCACCGGCAGTGTTCTCTGATTTGTTACTTAGATTTGAGTGAACTAACATTCAGCCAATCACAGAGCGAATCATGTCTTGGGCGCGTCTGCTATGAGCTTCAAATCTCTTGTTGCTGTTGGGAGTTTTCGTTCGTTCATTCACTTTGCTATTAGGCCTTCTGGGATAAAATGCACCCCAGAAAAAAGCAAAGGACGATTACATCCTTTTTTCAAACACACACTGTAAGTATGTTACAGTATGTCGCGATGACACGAATCACGCGATAAAGTTTTCATGTTATGATTTAAACTACTGTAACGTCAAAAGACAACAGAACCCGTATGGACCTCGTCACGTCGCGCCGGATTCAGTAGGTGCGTTCCATTCGACCGCAAGTGGACTGCGAAGTGGACTTCACAGGGTATTTCGCCATCTTAAGTGAGATTCCATTCCGAAGGGAGCGAACATGTTCAGTTCGAAGGGCACTGCGAACGGGATAGGGAATAAGGGAACATCGATACATCACTTCACAGGAAGTAGAGAGGTAAAATCACCCAACTGTCATCGCGCACCGCGTCACCATTCAGAACTACGATGGAGCAGAGCCGTTGAAAGAGTTTTTAAACGGCTCTCCGATGGAGGAATTTACATATGTGTTTAGAGTATTCATACATTTTGTTATTATTATACGAACGAAAGTATGAATGGTTATAGCGATGAGTGTATTTGCATATTTTATTGTATGAATAGGCATGACAAAGTAAAAGTGTTGAAAAGCAGCTGAGGCTGTCATTTTTTATTTTACTTTATTTACCTCAGAAGTGTTTACTATGCGGCTGCGCGTGGAAAAGAAAGCGCCCGAGATGAGACCCAGACGGTGGATTAAGAAGTTAACCAAAATGAGAATTTATTTTCATATGGCATGAGAGGCTACAGCTTCAAATCTGTTAAGAGTCCATTTTAAATTATAATATCTTGTTATATCATAATCTGCGCGACGCTGTCGTTGACTTTCTTTGATGACGTTTGTAGTGCGTTCCAAATGTGTGATTATTGTCAGCGAAGTCCACTTCAACGGATATACCGTGCTCAGGGAGTAGGGAGCAGTGAACACTGCGTAGGGACCCTGTCGAATGGAACGCAGCTAGTGTGTTAAATGCTCTCCTACTTGTCGCTTTGTATAAAAGCGTCTGCTAAATGAGACGTAACAAATTATTGGTTTCTGCTGTCTTTTGTTGCCTACGTGCTGCTCGCGGAGTAGAATTATCCTTTCACAATAAATCAAATTTGTTTTGCACCGAATATCTTAAAATACTTTATCAAATTTAAAATATATATATTTTTTTATACTTAAAATATTCTACTTTATGTCCTAACTGGTCTGTAGGAAAGGCAGGCTGTGACGTCACTGACAGAGAGAGGGGACAGTTGCTCAACCTCTCCAGAATGTGTACAGGTGAGATTTGTATGAAAAAAGCAGATTGACTGAACATCAGCTTTGGGTCACAAAGCTTTGGGTCACATCACCATACAGCTGTCCCCCCCACTTTTAAAATGGCTGCTACGCCCCTGTTCAGATGTGATCTATTGCTATGGTTTTCATGATGACAATGATTAAAAATGCACAAGACTGCTCTTTATCTGTTTTGCTTTTAGAGGAACTACACTATGACACTATGCAGAAGTGAGAGATTGTGAGATCTCTTGGGTGTTCATAAGTCATCCAAAGTTTCAATGATGAACAAAACACATTTCTCACTGACCATCGCTCATAAAATTGCAAAGTACAACATTAAAGTAAACAAATAGTTTAAGTAAACAGAAATGTTATTTATTATATTCTTTCAGAACTGAGATATAAACTCACAATCATCTTTTTAATACTTATTCCATGGCAGAAACAAGTTTCCTCGAGTGGAAGATATATTTATTTATTTTTCAGAGGTGAAGTAAAAAACAAAAAGCATTGCCTTCAGAAATTGTGATAACTAGGTGTGTATTCTTAATTTGGGTTAATTTCTTGGCATTCTTTTGTTTGTTTTTTCCACATGATACGTGTTCCCGATTTCTTGTTGAATTCTTGTTAATAAATAAATATTTAACAACGTATTTGGTTCCACACATCCATCTTTGTGTTACGTTTCCCCTTTTCTGACTTTAGGAGTTCGTAACTGCTGTAGAAAGTGAAGTGAAATGTGAAGGCCATTATTGTAACTGTGATCTTTATTTGTCCTCAACCCATCCATTAGTTCCTAGATTCGGTCACATCAGATGTGTGTGCGCTGACTGAGAGTCATTGAGTTTATGCTTCAGTGTGACATGATGATCCTCATTCAGTCTCAGTTCTGAATTCTGATTCTCTCGAACCTGACACTAAAATCTTTGATGAGAATCTAGTTCCATCTAGTGGACAAAGATTGAAACAACTGTTAATCTGAATGTACTATAAATATAAAACACATCTACCTACACTTTATTTGTCTTCTGCAGTCAGCAAAAAATCTGGAGATGGTGACATTACTGTTTATTGTTTGTGTTCTGCAGGTATCTTTAATTTCCTGTTTAGTCTAATTTTAAACTGTATTTTTGTCATGTAATCTCTGAACATTGAAGGCAGCTAACCGGGTTTCAACATCTGTAGCAGATGTTACTCATTCTGTGTGAATGATGTTGATTCCTGCATCAGTGCAAGAGTTTGTGTTTATTAGTTATTAAAGCTTTAATCATGAAGATGATCAATCAACACATTTATCTCATTTGTCTTTGAGGAAGTACAACAAACACACACACAAATACACAGTTTTTCCTGAAAATTTTAATCAGGATTTTTTTTCTCCTGGAGCACAGATTTATTAAAAGTTAAATAAATATAAAACTAAGCATCATGTTATTGTCTTAAATGGCTGTCTATCCTACAATAACAAGCAGTGATTATATCAGTGTTTACTGTCAAACTATCAAATTCATTCAGGACAAACATTACATTATATTTATTTAGCAGATGCTTATATTCAAAGTGACAACAAACAACTCATCTTAAGAACTTATAATAACATGAGAAGTGCTAATTGAATAACTGATGATTAATGATTAATGTGGAACTTGTGAAATCATCTAAGTATTTAGGTGTTGAAGTTGGAGTAGTCTACAAAATAATACGGAGGCTGTTTACATGAAGGGCCTGAGTCGGTTATATTTCTTGAGGAAGCTCAGGTCTTTCAACGTGTGTACCAGGATACTCAAGATGCTTTATCAGACTGTTGTTGCAAGTACTATCTTCTTTGCTGTGTTGTGTTTAGGGGTGCAGGAATCAAAGCAAAGGATGCCAACAGACTACACAAACTCATCAGAAAGGCTGAGTCTGTTGTCGGCTCTGAGCTACTTTTGAGGACATGGTTAAGTTGCTGGTGATTATGGACAGTGACGTTCATCCCCTCCATAAATCTCTGGACAAACTCAAGAGTAGTTTTAGCAACAGCCTTATTCAGCATCATTGTTTGAAGGAATGATATAGGAAATTGTTCCTGCCTATGCTATTAGAGTATATGATTCACATGTTATTCTAAGTGCTTATTGACTGTATCGAGCTGCCATGACAATTTAATTTCCCCTCAGGGATTAATACATTTTAAATCAATCAATCAATCAATCAATCAATGACAAAGATAAATTATTCTATGACATGTGCAGGAATATGAACATTTATTTTAATTCCAGATATGTAATAATAGCAAAACTTTGAATGCATATTTAATGATTTCACTCAATTAACCTTTAGGTTTTAATGAAAGTGAAGATGAAAATGTGCAGCTGTACTTCTGCCGTTTCATCAGCGCCACCTGTCAGTCAGAGAGTGAAACTGCACTTCTATTCATCACGTGTGCTGATTTTGTTCACATTAAAAAATGTTTGTTTTGAATTGAAAAACCTGTAAATGTAAGTGTTTCCCAACTGAATCACAAGAGCTGTAAGTTGTGAGTGTCTGATGTAGAGAACTGTGTGTTAAGAGTTTTGAGGAAGTTTATTTTACAATTTCAAACTGAGTGTAAAGCAGAAAATGATGTAGTTTTGCAGTTGGAGATTCAGTTCATGAGTGAATGTTGAGTAAAACCTCAAATAACATTTTGAGTGTGTAAACAGTTTTTAAAAAATCAAATTCAAGGCGTTGACGCTTGCTCACAGATCTCAGCACCCTCCTACTTCCACTCACTCTTATGAGTCTACACTCCTACCAGAAGCCTGCGCTCATTAAAGGAGTAAAGACTCATGGTACCATCACAGAGAGGCACGAAATCACTCTCCAGGACATTCTCGTTCACTGTTCCTTGCTGGTGGAACGATCTTCCTGCCTTCATCCGGAATGCTGAATCCCTGGCAATATTCAAAAGACAGCTGGAAACTCATCTCTTTTGTGAGCACTTAACCTCATCCTAAAAAAAATCCTATAGGCTACCTATCCTTTCACTTCCTCTAATCCCTCTCTGTTGTAGCGTATGATACTCTGAGCAATGTCTGAAACTTGTGTTGTGAGCACTTCTTGTATCTATTTGCCTGTTCATGACGACTCACTTGTTGTATTCCTCTGGATAAAAACATCTGCCAAATGAATAAATGTAAATGTAAAAATATAATTGTTGTGCAATACAGATTTACATTTCAGTTTTATTATAATAAAAACTTAATTTTGTTGAGATTTAAAGAAACGCTCTTTACAACACAATTAAAGATCAAGTGTTTTAATCACCTTGTGATGAGCTGAAGAGCGGGAAATACCCACCGCAGATCTGAGGTCTCTGATGGTGATGATGTCTGTAAATGCATCATCAAATTAGCACGTGACGAGCTGATTCTCACTTTGAGACACCCTAGTTTGAATCTGTGGTCTTGTGGTCTACACTGATTAAAACAGGGATGTGTGTGGAGTATGAAATCAATCATAATGTGTTTCCATGAGTTTGTTTGCCCATGCAGTCTAACAGTTTAATTCTCTTTGGCATTATTTTCACAAGTAAGGTGTACATTTTCAAAACTCCAAACTGATCACACTTGTAACAGCTATTCTTTCCATTCAAACCTGATCTGATGCTTTCATTCTAGTTTGACATGTTTTCATTGAACATAATCATTGTTTCAAACTCAAGTTTAGAAGAGATCTAAATTTAACAATTAAGAGTGATGTTAACCTGAAATTATGGATATTGGGGCACAAACTTTCTCACTAAACTTTAAGAGGAGATAAATGTGAGTTTCAGAGTCTCTAAGAAGAAAAATCTGAGCACAGTGTGTGATGTTATTGAGCTCTCTTCTAAAACTTTATTACAGACCATTGTGAGAGTGT
The DNA here is from genome assembly GCF_018812025.1 of Megalobrama amblycephala. Lineage (NCBI taxonomy): Eukaryota > Metazoa > Chordata > Actinopteri > Cypriniformes > Xenocyprididae > Megalobrama > Megalobrama amblycephala. Next base: position 39,988,745 of record NC_063061.1, read on the forward strand.
TAGTGTTTTTGTCTCAGAAGACAAGAGTGAGAAGCAGGAGACTCAAGCAGAAGTCTCCATTTGATGTTCATTTAACCTCATTTATATCTTGCAGATGGGTTATCTTCTGTCTCATTCAGGCACATCATTTCAGTCAAGCACAATACATGCATTTGCCATATTTGAAGTTTAGTGTTGACAGTGTTTTGTTGCACAATGATTTAACAGAAGAAAGCATGACCTATTTACATGCATGCAAAATGGGTACAAGACAGGCGGTGAAATGTATCTCTGGCAGTATGGCAGGCACTGTCTCCATGCAGTACTTTGTTTTGTTTTTTCTGGCAAGTGTGTTCACATAGAGGCCAATGTAAATAAAACTACATTTAATTTCAGAGACTGAATTTTCAGCATCATTACTCCAGTCTTCAGTGTCACATGATCCTTCAGAAATCATTCTAATATGATGATTTGATGCTCAAGAAACATTTATGATTATTATCAATGTTGAAAACAGTTGCTTAGAACTGTTGTGGAAACCGTGATATATTTACATTTTCAGGAACCTTTTTTGTGAACCGCATTTATTGCATTAATTTATTAAAATGTATTAATTAGAAATATTTTGTAACATAAATGTTTTCACTGTCACTTTTGTTTCTTGAGCATCAAATCATCATATTACAATGATTTCTGAAGGATCATGTGACACTGAAGACTGGAGTAATGATGCTGAAAATTCAGAAATAAATTACACTTTACTATATATTCACATAGAGATATTTTAGATTATAATATTGCACAATATTACTGTTGTTTTTTTTTTTTTTGTTTTTTTTTTGATTAAATAAATCCAGCCTTGGTGTGCAGAAGAGCCTCTTTCTAAATGTTTCCAAACCTTTGACTAGGCTATTGTATATTTTCTGCCTTATTCTGGGATCTTTTTTTTTTTAATTGTATAAAATCCATGAGGACCTAATGCAAGTGTTTGTAGTACATAAACCAGTCATGAAATTGTCATAAAATATAGGGACAAAATATTATAGATATTGGTTATTGTTCAGCAGTGTATTTGATTACTTATTTAAAACAAATTCAAATTAAAAGCAAGCGATGAGATTAAAAAATGAAATCTGTCTGTGATAACTTCTATTGAACAACGATCAGACTAGAGACGTTAGAGCTGATTCACAGCAACGCAGCAGGATTTATTCTCTTCACATCACTGTAGGTATATTTGCGTAAATCAAAACCAAAAATAATAATTCCTTTGAAATATCAAATTTTTATTTCCAAATTATTACATTCTTTCCCCCCTTTAAAGATAACATCATCCATAATACTTTTTGCTCCACACATATCTTTTAGACTCCTTCTTCAAGATCACTGAAAAGCATGACTGAGATCCAGCTTACTGCTAACTTTTCCAACAGGTCCTCAAGTTTGGGAATTGGGTACTGTTCCAGCTTGGATACTCAGTGTCATCCACTTTTAAAAGCATTGTGACTGGAGAAACTCTTTCCATACTGTACGTACTAAAGATTTCCTGTCTGTCAGTGGCAGTGATTTCTGTTGTGTCTGCTGCATGAGCCGATCTTTGTCTCTGCTGTCGCTTGTATTTCCTTCCTCTGTTCTGAGAATTAAATCAAAATCGTGAATCATTATTGTAGGCTGTTAGCTCCTCTTTAAAAATGTTTTTTTTTTTTTAATATGGTCTATTATACAATTAATTATAGGCCTTACAATTAAAAGTATTAACAGTTTATGATAGGTTATTTCCTAACACTGCAGTCATCAATGAAAATTAAGAGCAGCTTTACTTCAAGAACCAACTTTAACCCTGAAAAGGGCAAGACCATAAATAGACATCAGAAAATTAATTTATTGCTATTTTCCATCTTCTTAGGACACAAATAATACAATTCCATGTTTTTTTTTTGTTTTTTTGTTTTTGTTTTTAAAAAAGTCTTTTATTTTTATTTTAATGTTTGTATTGCCCATGTCACATTGCCTGTTTGGGGTATAAATCAGCTGAAAACAGAATGCTTGTTTGGCAATGAATGTTACAACATTTTAGCCACATTTTAAAAATGTTATTTATTCTCTCATAACTTAAACTAAACATTCTTGGTAAAATTCTGTTGAACAATAAGAATAATGCCTATTTGTGAATATATTGTATAATGCTGTAGAATATTTAATATGCATATTTCTAGGACCTATAAATGATCAATATGACCAAAACTTTGCTGAAAAAACTTTTGCACACAACAACTTCATGCCTTCTGTCCTCTGATAGTTCATACTTTTTATTAAGTAAAGTCTTTTTTGCTCAGAAATCCTTAATGATTTTTATAAAGTAAATGTAAGATAAACATTTACTGAAGCAACTTGGGTTTACTTGATTATTCATACATTATTTTTTAATGTAATGTAAATGTCTAATATGACACAACAGACTTTTGGGAAACATTTATTTGTCTATCTCCGAACTATTATTGATTTGCAATCCGAATTGCAAAACTATCAATAATAAACACAATTTTTTTGAATATCATATTTCACACACACACACACACACACACACACACACACACACACACACACACACACACACACACACACACACACACACACACACACACACACACACACACACACAGGTGTAATGGTTTTTATACTGTACAAACTGTATTTTCTCTCCCCCTACACTACCTCTAGCCCTAAACCTAACCAACAAAGGAAACTGTGCACACTTTTACTTTCTCACAAAAACTCATTCTGTGTGATTTATAAGCCTTTTGAAAAGTGGAGACATGGAGTAATAAATCACCCTCTCCTTGTAATACCCATGTTATTATACACATTTGTGTCCTGATATTTCACAAAAACATGCCCACACACACACACACACACACACCAGGCTTTTATGGCATATATATGCAATCAATGATAACAGAGAAATAGACAAATAAATGTTCCCCAAAATTCTGTTGTCAAATTTGACATTTACATTAACATGAAAAAAGTCAAAAGGATTTTTTATATTTAACATTAAAAAATAATATATGAATAATCAAGTAAACCCAAGTTGATTCAGTAAATGTTTATCTTACATTTACTTAAAAAAAATCTATATTTTTTAAAATATTTTTAAAAATCATTAAATATTTCTGAGCAAAGCCCTAGAAATATGCATATTAAATATTATACAGCAATATACAATATATTCATAAACAGGCATTATTCTTATTGTTCAACAGAATTTTACAAATAATGTTTAATTTAAGTTATGAGAGAATAAATGTTTAAAAAATCTGGCAAATGTTTGTATCCTCCATGTCACGTCGCCCCTTTTAGGGTTAAACAACAACCTGTTAACACGAAATATTCTTCTTCTCATTTGTTTCACTTTCAATAGATATTTACAAAAGTGATTTCACATAGAAAGCACATTAAATGCAAGTAAAACTTTTAAAGTCAGTTTTAGGAGAATACAGTGTCAAAATATGGGTGAAATAATGTTCAATTGTCATTCAGTGTAATATTTATATTTATGTAAAAATGTAAACAACACACTTATTCTGACCTATACGTATTAAAATATATAAAAGAATAAGGGAGCATACTACATTTTATTGCATTTAAATGTAAAAAATTCTTGCTGAAAAATGAGCAAAACCTAATGGAGGAGATTTAAACAAATTACAAGTAATTAGCATTTGAGGTCTTTAATATTGCATAAACAGATTTTTTCTTGTAAATAAAAAACACTTTTTTGACCAAGGAAACATGTCCAGGCCACAAGAGAAATAAATTAAAATAAGAACATACCGTTATTATGAAATTCGTCTCTTGCCATTAATGCGGCAGATGTGTGTATATATATATATATATATACCTCCACTAATTGTGTAGACATGTTGCTCGTTGATTGTTGATCATTTGAACATGTTGCTCCTGAACTTTTTAATAAAACATCCTTTAATAAATTGATTCACAAATTCATGTTTTTGTAGTTTACACAGAAATGATAATGGTATAATTTTCAAAAACTTGCACTTTGAAATCCGTTTTCAAAGGTTTGTGTTTCCAGCAAAATGCTGTTGCCAAGTAAACAAACGGCCAAAACGCATTAAAAAAGTGTTAAAAACGGTGTCATGTAAACAGCCCCAGTCTGGTTGTTTGTCATTAGTGTGTAAAATCTTCCAGAATCCAAGAGGTGGATGAAGATGTGATGATTATAATGATGATGATGATTATGATTATGATGAAGATGATGTTCAGGTCTTCATCAGTGATGTTGTGTGTTCTTGAGAACATGATGAAGGTTTTGATGTGAGAATCTCTCCTCAGTTTTGACATCAGAATCAATCTTTACAGGATCATCTGGATCACATGACACTAGAAATCACAAATATATATCAGATTATCTCATTGTTTTGGGTTTGTTTTTATGTTCTCAATCTGTAACACTTTCTGTCAGTTAAACACAATCACACATCTGTGAACTTTCAGTAAGATTCAATATTCAGACTGCAGAAAGTGATGAATCTGTCTGAATGTGTCGTAATGTGTAAAAATAATAATTGTAAATCTGTAGCAAGTTCAGTAATGATCAAACACTCACAATTGGGCATTATTCCCTCAATACTGTGACGTCTCTCAAATCTCTCTCCTCTTCTCTCTTCACTGGTTTGTGTCTCCATTTCTCTCTCTGTCTTCTTGTTTTCTGCTGCTCTGTGATTTCTGAGGCTCCAGCAGTTTTCTGGATGTGTGATTTTCTTTCTCCACTTCATCTGAATCTGTTCAATCACACACAGAGTTTAGTTAAAGTCAGATTAATGTACAATCAGAACATGAAGATGTTCAGCTGAAAGAACGACAGAAGAGAGGAAAATAAAGTGCAGTAAACATTAACCATCAGCATCAGTCTTTCCTCATGTTTTTCTTCATTCCTCTATAGATACGAGGAAAAGAAACAAGGACAGAGGAATCACAGAAAGATGATTCTGTAAACTGGTTTCTTGTATTTTTGTAGTTGTTAAAGTCGAGCGTCACTTTAAATCATGTTTCTCAGCTGCATGAACACAGATCTCTTTCAGCAGAACATCATTCTGTCTTCATTTACACAAGATCAACACTGATAATCAGATCCAGAACTTTCATCTCTTTCCTTCTCATCACAACATGACAGTAAATTACACTTCATCACTTCCAGTTCAATATCAAACATGTTTCTACATTCATCATGTAAAAGGAGTAAAAAACATTAAAGAAGTTTTAGAAGCTCTGTCTAAGAACCATAAACCTCATGCTTTATGAAATAATTCCAATAGCAATCACAAGGCTGTTAGATTGTTGTTGTTGTTGTTGTTGTTATTTCATATTATAATATATTTTTATTACTATGTCTGCCGTGTTGCCTTTGGTCAGACATTTAATGTGTATTTTTTGACATTTCTTCAGTAATGAATGAATGAATACACACTTCATAAAATAAATATAAAAGTGTTTTAATCACCGTGTGATGAGCAGGAAAGAGGAAACATCGACGCAACTCTGAGATCTGTGCTGATGAGCTTCAGAACAAGTTTTTATAAAGTTTTATGTTTTATAAAGTTTTATGACAAGCTAAAGACACTGTCAAATCAAAACTTAAGAAGGCGTGGTTGTGTGTGTCCCTATACACTGTGTTTACATGACAGGAAATGATGTGGAGGAACTCTCTGGTGTGGTTAACAACAGTCTCTCACCTTCATCTTCCTCATCCTCTCTCTCTCAGATTGTTCATATCATCATCATTCAGTTCTCCTGTTCTCTCTTCTGAACGGCTCATATTTCATTCAGTTGGTTTGATCACATCATTAGAAACAATAATGGACAATGTTGAGCTGTTGAGTGTAAATGATGACAACTGTGTTGAAGTTGTGTTTAGCTTTTGCAGCTTGTGTTTACTGCAGTTCATCACAGTGTGTTTTTTAGTGAGAGAGAATGTGTTTAGAGATTGGGCGGATATACGAGAACTAGACAGGAAGTTGTTCAAGGAAATGTGTCTCGCTTTCATCTTATTTTCAGGTGTGTGTATTTCTGTGTTGAGAGCGGTTGGAAGGTTGTTTTATCCTCTCTTGTTATTGAAGATGATCCGTTAATGCTGCAGTTAATGCTGGAGTTTTTGTGCTTTTGATGTTTGTGATTCTTATTGTGAGGAATATGTTTTCTCATTGAATTTCATAAAGCATCAGAAAGTTGTGTTTGAGAGAGTTTCACGTGTGAATGGAGTGTTTTGTGAGGGAACTTTTTCACATTCATACTGAGCTCTGTGGTTTAAACACTAATTCAGCTCATTATATGGTTGTCCGGTATCACAGAGGATTAACCCTAAAGTTTCAGTTCCAGATTAAACCACATGTTTGATCAGGACATCTGAAAGCACATCTTTAATTATGTCAATGTCATTGATTTGTCTCAAGAATCACACCAGTAATGTTTTTTTTCTAAGGAACATTTCTAAAAGCTGCTTAACCCTCATGATCTGTTCGATTCCTGTTTAAACTCATTATGGTCTGGGTAAAACTGACTCTAATTGGATTCAACACAATTCCCCAAAAATCACACTGTGATAAAAAACAAGCAGGTACAAATAATTAACTCTTAATATTAATACTTTTCACACATTACAAAGAATACATATCTGAATTTATGATTTATAAAAAGGTTTTTAAGCACTATTTCTAAGACTGCCCTCCGCTCACCTGTGGGACATTTATCATTATACATTTATAACTATAATATCTCAGTCTAAACCTAAAGTAATCTTGACAAACTATATCATTTGAAAGATTTCAGAGTTTAGTTTTCATATCTGGTGAAAGAAATGACAGATGTGACGTCTGGGGATGTATTTTTGGTGTGTATGTCTCTCTTTCTCTCTCTAGGGATTGTGGGTAGTGGGAGGAGCTTAGAGTTTGAGAACACGCTTTTGAGAGTTTGTTACGTTAATCTTTTTCTAGTTTTCTTTTATTTGAATTTTCGTAGAAAGAGATTAAAATTTATATAACAAACTTTTTGTTGCGCGCTGACTGAGGTCGGCAAATTGGCAAATGGGGTAAAGCGGAGATCTCTCACGCTTAGACATGGTTTGAAGTGTACACCTGATGATTCCATATCCGTGGAAGATGTGTTGGTCGCGGTCAGTGAACAGGTTGGTGGGATAAACGGAACATTAACAGCACCTATAAAAATGATTCCGATAGGTCTAAAAAATCCGGATCTCAAACATGTTATGTCTTTTCGCCGATGCACATACATGATAGGGTAGAGTGGGGTAAAACGCCCCCCACCTGTTTTTCTCAAAATAAGCACTAGAGGTAGTCAATATACATTTTCACTGTTGCTATGCACTACGTTTGACAACGGGGATAAACAAATCTCCTAGGAGAAGCTGACACCAGCGATGTATTTGAAGAGAAGAGGATTACATGATAATTTTCAGATATTAGTAAAGTAAAATTAGTAAAGTGTTTAAGAGAATATTGTTCTGCAGGATATCACAGTGATGTGTGATAGATGAATAGTGAAGTCTGTAGTTTGAGAGGATATGTTATTTATAAGGAATATAATTATATTTTAAAAATTAAACATTTTTTAAAAAAGTCGTAGCTTGTGGGGTAAAACGCCCCCCAGAGGTCATAGTTTCTCTCTATCATAATTACTTTAATAACATATTTCTGTCTATCAAATCCTTTGTTTTACACTTAATGCAGTATAACTAGGTGGTACAATCAAAATATTTAAACAAAATTAAAAAAAAAAAAAAAAAAAATTACCCCAAGAGAGCATTAGGCTAGCTTGATAGCACAGTTAGCTCACTGATGGAAGGTGGTTAGGTGACCCAATGAAATTGGGTGGCTTTTAATGCATTTATTGGATATATTTTACTACATAAATATATAAATGTATAAGTTTAATATTTATTTAGGGTTTTCTGTTTGTCTTGGTGATAGTGGTGAACAAATACATCAATTATCAAATGTTAAAAATTTGGATATGTTGGATATTCCTCAAATAAATATTAAAAATATTAAATATATAGGCCTATACACGTTGATACATCACTTGCCTTTTACTTTTAGAAACTAGTCTGTTCATTTTGCTGTTGATCTATGAAGCAAACTGGTTGGTAAAGAAAGGGGGCATTTTACCCCACCGCTGGGGCAAAACGCCCCCTTTGTACAAAAATATTTTCAGTCAAAATACGAATTAATTATGAAGGCTGAGCAATTTTAATATTTGGTGAATAACTCCTGCCATAGTCACTCAAAACCGGGATGGCAATTCTAGTCACATTTTTGTTTTGTTTCACTGTAATGTCACATTTTCCTTAAGGGGGTGTTTTCCCCCACTCTACCCTATTGAATGAACAACAAGACCCGCTTAACTTGGCTGTAAAGTTAACTAATACAATCTTCATTAGTTCGGATCACATGCGGTGTTTCTCATGCGGAGAACAAGGGCATGTTAGACAAACATGCCCAAATAAACCAACTGATAAGCCGTCTAATTTCCAAACAATTGTGCAACAAAGTAATGACTTTGTCCCTGGTGTTGAAACGGCAGCAAAAGAAAACACTGATGTAGTAAATAGTGACAAGGGCGAGGAGATCGTCAATCAGGCAAATAGTGGAGAGAAATCCAATCTGATGATTAATGAAGATCACAAACGATCAGAAAAAGAACAAACAACAACAGAAAATAATAAAGCAGATGGTGAAAGTGAGGCAGCTGATGAGATTAATACTCAGATGTCAATTATGAGTTCAGAATATGCTTGTTCTGAAAATGAATCAGAAAATGATCTTGAGAGTGTAGGCAGTATTTCTGATATGGACGATTCTGAAAGAACAGAGACTTTGGGTGCTAGATTGTACACACTAAAACAAATTAATGATTTTCTAGATGAAACCAAAGGAGCTCGAAAACCACAAATTGTGAATTTTTTCCAAGATTTGAAGTGCTTTCTGGCGTCATGTAAAACTGCATTGAACAAGGCAACCCTTGAAGAACTCAGTAGACAGAACCGATATCGTCTTAAGAAAATAGTAACAAAGGTGAAGGGCATGATGAAAGCTAATACAAAGAAGGATTGATCTTGGTTTTGGATGCCTTTTGCCTTCTTTCCTAATAGTCATGGCATCCTTAAACCTTGGATCATTAAAGGTTAATGGATGCCGTGGTGCTGAAAAAAGGTTTGCTTTGTTTGATTTTTTAAATTAGAAAAAAGCGAGTGTAGTTTTTCTGCAAGAAACACACACGGATGTGGATAATCAGGTGCAATGGTTAAGCGAGTGGAAAGGGACAGCTTTTCTTAGCCATGGTTCTAATGTTAGTGCTGGAGTAGCAGTTCTTTTTTCTCCAGATTTACAAATTAAAGATAGTAGAGTTGAAGAAATCATACCTGGTAGAATGCAATTGATTGATATTAAATTATATGAGTTGTCTTTTTCTCTTATTAATATTTATGCTCCAAATGATGGTGTAGAAAGAGTTTCTTTTTTTAGAAAATTAAAAGAGGTCATTTCAAAAGTTTTACACAATAGTATAATATTTTTAGCTGGTGATTTTAATTGTACTCTTGATTATACTATGGATCGGAATCATGTCGAACCGCATCAAAATTCAGCCAAAACTCTCAAAACTGTTGTTCAGTATCATAATCTTGTGGATATATGGAGGGAAGCTTTCCCTTACGATAAACAATATACGTGGCTCAAAATTAATTCTAACACCATTTCTTGTTTTATGTTCAAATGAACAAAAGAGGTAGATTTTCTAATAGTAACATTTTGCCAACATCTTTTTCTGATCATCATTATATTGCAGTAACTATGACAACAACACAGAGGACTTCTTACCATAAAATTTGGCGTTTTCACTCTTTTTTGGGGAGAGTGGAGAGAGAGAAAGTTACAGTATAAAACGTTAAGCCAGTGGTGGGATATCGGAAAAGTACAGATTCAGATCTTTTGCCAACAATATACAAGCAATCGAATGATGGAACTGAAAGAAAAAGTCCAGTTTTTGGAACAGCAGATTCTCAAGTTAAGCAGTTCCATCAGTGAGGGTGAAGAGACGGAAACAGCAAAAAGGCTAAAAGAGTATAACTTGATTTTGAAGAATTTATATGAAGAAAGAAGTCGCAGTGCATTTTTACGGGGAAAATATCTTCAGTTAAACAGCATGGATTCTTCAACTACTTTCTTTTTCTCATTGGAGAAGAAGATTAGAGAAAAGAAGAATATAAACTATCTTAAATTGTCAAATGGGAAAGAGATAACAGAAAAGAAATAAATAATTTCACAAGCTTTACTTTTTTATGAAGATTTATATACTGCACAACCTTGTGACCTAGAAGCAACTAATCAGCTTTTAAATGGACTTCCACATCTTGAAAAAAGATGATGAAGCTGAATTAGAGAAACCATTGTCATTTCAAGAGTTAACCATGGCTGTTCAGCAACAATCTCCAGGAAAATCACCAGGGCTGGATGGATTGACTTCTGAATTTTACAAAGCTTTCTGGTCTCTTATTGGACAGGATCTGTGTGCTGCGTTTCTTGAAAGCTCTGAACCAAAAGTCTTACCCCTTGGTTGCAGAAGAGCTGTGGTCAAGAAAGGAGATCTTGGTTTATTAAAAAACTGGCGACCAGTCTCTCTTTTGGGAACTGATTATAAAATATTATCTAAAACTTTGACAAATTATCTTAAGAAATGTATAGCAACTATTATCCATGAAGATCAGTCTTATTGTGTACCAAAGCGATCTATATTTGACAATCTTTTTCTTGTGCAAGACATGTTACATTTAACTGAATTGCACAAACTTGATCTTGGTCTTGTGTGTTTGGACCAGGAGAAAGCCTTCGACAAAGTAGATCATGAATATCTGTTCAAAACACTTAAAGGCTTTGGCTTTGGGAAAGTTTTTATTTCATGCATAAGTATTCTATATAAGGATGTTTATAGTATGTTGAAAATCAATGGAAATCTGACGAGTCCTTTTTCTGTATGTAGAGGAGTGAGACAGGGGTGCAGTTTATCTGGCCTATTGTACATAATTTCTGTTGAACCAATGTTGAAGATGTTGCAAGGATTGACATCATCTTGCTTCTCAAATATACCAGCAGTGAAACTAACAGCTTATGCTGATGACATCACAGGGATCATTCGATCCGATGATGATGTTAAAAATCTAATTTCATGTCTTAACATTTTTCAGAATGCTTCTTCTGCACATGTTAATTGGGAAAAAAACTGACACGTTGTTGTTAGGGCATTGGACAAATCAGAATCCACCTAAGCTTCCACATCAGCGTCTTTGGAATAAAGAAGGAGTTAAGATACTTGGACTGTTTTTTGGGACTGAGCAGTATATGGAAAAAAATTGGGAAGGACTAATAGAAAAAGTGACAGGAAAGCTCCTGAGATGGAAATGGATTCAAGCCATTGACAAAGAAATGTTTTTGATTTCAGGAAAAGTTGTAAAGGATATGTTTGGGATTAAGTTTTATGGATCTGTTTTTAAAGCTCTGAGTTATTTTAAGTTGGAGCGAAAAGAACATTTTGGTTTGGATGAACCACTTTTTTATAATCCTTGGTTTTCCCAAAAATGTATTACTTCCAACATTGATATTTCTAACCTTGTCTCAGGTGGGGTAACTAAAGGTTGGACATTTGGTTGAGAAATATATTGAAGAATTTGAAAAGTTCTTTTCCTACAGCTTTGGGGGAATATATAACCAAATTTATGTCTGGTAATGATTATATAAATGTGTTTTTTCCAGAAGTGTTTATAACTCCACAGGTTGATCAAGTTTGGAATGATACTGGTGTTAATGTGAATATGTTGCTATCTTTTAAAGGTTTACAAAGTCTTCCTTTTTCTGTAGTGAACAAACTAAGTCTATATAATGTTTGTGTAAAGTCTTTTTTTGTTGGGCAGTTAAGAGAGAGGAGAGACACAAAATGGAGAACTCATCTCTTAGGGTCAGGAAATAAATCACCTTCCTGGTGGTTATTGTATAAAAACCCCCTACCAAAGAGGTCTGGTGATTTACAGTGGCGGATTTTGCATTGTGCACTACCAACAAAAGTGTTTTTGTTTAAATGTAACTATTCAGTTTCAGCACTTTGTACTTTGTGTAATGAAATTGATACTGTTTTTCATGTTTTTGGTGAATGTTGTAAATTATCCCCGCTTTTCAATATTTTGGATAGAATTTTGAGTAGTTTAGGAATATTTTTTTCGAAAACAGTGTTTATTTATGGGTGTAAATATTCTCGTGATAAATGGGAATTTTGTACCTTTTCAAATTTTTTAGTTGGTCAAGCAAAATTAGCCATTTGGAAGGCATATAAAATTTAAATGGAAGGACAAGAAGTAAATATGGTAAATATATTTAAGGCCTTGGTTGAATCTAGAATTAGGTTAGAATATGAATTTAATAAAATGAATAGTGATCTTTTAATGTTTGAGAAGAAATGGTGTGTAAACAAAGGGTTGATTTTTATAGAAGATGAAGAGATTTATTTTAACTGGTAAATAGTTTGTTAAATATGATAGTTTTTTTTTGTATGTTAAAAGTATCTTTTTGATGGTGAATTAAATTGCTGTTTAAAAGTCAAAAGTCTCTCTCTCTCTCTCTCTCTCTCTCTCTCTCTCTCTCTCCCTCCTCCTCCTCTTTCTTGCTCTTAGATGACTCCACATGCAACTGCTGATTGGTTCCTTAAAGTCCCGCATCTTTTGTAACACCAGACTCAAAGAGGCGGAGAGAGAGCAGAGCTGTTTGGTGTTGTGAGCTGTGAATTTGAGTCCTGTAGTAAAATTGTGTTGAATCTCATTCTGTTGTATATAACTTATTTTCTAGACCTTCATTTCTCCTGTTACCTGTTGTTTTCTTGTCTAAGCCATTTAGCTACCTTTTTTCTTCTTTTCTTTTTTTGTGGTGTTTGTAAGCTGGTGTGTGCCGTTATTTTTGATACTTTATTGTAAATATTGTAAATATTACCGTGGCGTTCATCTTAAAGCTAGGGATTGGCTGCCAGTCTTCTTTACTGTAAATATCTTTTCTCCTGTTTTTGCTGTAGACAGGGAGACAGGGAAGACTGCTGCCATTTGTTTCTTTTTCTCTCATAGGTTATTTAGAGGGCCTGGGTTTAGTTAGTGGCCCGTTTTATTTATTATTTTGGCACTGCCCAATCCTGAAGAGATTGACCTGTTATTGTACACTGACAAAAGAGTCCTAAACACGTAAATGAACAGCAAGAATGCATTAGGAGTATTCGGTTTTCAGCAGGAAAGGTGTCATTTAAGCGGCCCCTAAAGTAATTAACAATTTTTACAACGGAAGTGATTCAAAAACCAACTTTTGCTCGATAAGAATTTTCCTATTGTCACTGTGAAGCTGCTTTGAATCATTATGTATTGTGAAAAGCGCTATATAAATGAAGATGACTTGACTTGACTAAAAACAAATTAACACACAGACTCACGGTAGCAATACTTTCAGATTTCTTTATTTATGTTAACTTCTCTGACTCTAGACGTAACACAGGGACGTAACACAGAGGAACAGAGAAACACTGATAGATTCTTCATTTGTGATGTGATGTGCCAAACTATAACACGCTCTGACTATTTCTGGTATGTATTTATGTGTTTTAGGGATTGAATTCAAAACAAATATTAACATTACAGACCAAACTACTTTGCAATAGGATGTCTGCTTCATAAATATTATGAAAGGTATGGAAATATATGGTTTAGATCACTCAAATCATATGGAAATTGAAGAGTCCTTATATGTGTAATGAGGCAGGACTCAGGGTAGGATCCATATGCAAGCTTTTATTTAAACTGAGTTCGTAGTCAACAGGCTTTGATAGAACAACAGCAAACAGGTATGGCAGAGAGCTGGCAGAATAATCAAGGAACAGGCAATGGGTCATGGCTGGCAGATAACAATCGTAAATCCTAAACAGAGCAAAGAGTCCAAAGGGCAGGCAGCAGAGAATCGTACATGGGGAACAGACAGGAACCGTAATGGGCAGACAGACACAATGATAACCGTTCAGAATTGCAACAGATACAAGACCTCGCAATGTGTGTGAGGATGTGACTAGCTTAAATAGTCCAGATAATGTGCTGCAGCTGAGTGTGCTGATTACTGATTGATGAAGTGAGTGCAGGTAAAGACCAGGGAGGATTATGGGAAATGGAGTCCGGGAATGACTGGAACTCTGACAATATGGTCATCTAGTGGAAAATTTGGTAAGTTTTTTGTGAAATCAACCTACAATTTGGCACAGAACTAGTTCAGATATTTAGATGTGATTTTCTTGAAGTTTTGGAGTTGAACGTGTTTTGTAAAATACATACGAAATGTATATTTTTATATTTTAAATGTTCATAAACGTAAACTTCTATAACTTCTTTAAAACTTTCTTTTACAACTTGTTTTACTTCTACAATAATCTGTGACATTTTGCCTTTAAAATGATTCCAAACTTCAGTCTGTGCTCTGAAGTGTTCAAGATTTTTAACAGTTGTCAGTTGATTTAACAGTTGTAGAAATATGTCAAAACACATCAGCGTGTTGAAACGTCACATGTTCATGACCTTAAATGAGAAAATGTCACAAAATGTCAAGAAAAAAAAAACAGTTCAACCGGTATTTCAGTCAACTCAAAAACTGAAGCGGGTCAAACTGACATGAGGGTTAACTGTCCTAACTGAACTGAGATCAGTGTGTCAGATAAAGCACATGATGGAAGTATACTCAGATCTCTATTACTATAAAAGATGATCTTACGTCTGTAAGGAGACAAACGGTCATGAGTGTAACAGGCCACTGAATGAGCCGTGGAAAAAAAAATACAGGAAACAGCAGGTGCAAAAATGACGCAAACAACAAGAACCTCACGTGATGAGTGTCATATTTAACATGGAAATACATTATTTCACTTCAAACTGATATAAATAGAATTTCAGATTTAGAATAAAAAACACAACTATGAAAATATAACAGCATTTCCACATACACTATTTACACTAATTCCTGTTCTTTTACCCACAAAACATTTATTTCTCCCTCTGGTTTGTTCTTGTTGGTCAGTTCATCTTATTTCATGATGATCTGTTCTGAATAAAGCTGTGAGAACATTTACTGTATTACAGCAAACTCTGTTCTACACAAAACCTCATGACCGTTTCATACTTTATCATAGCTTTTGATAACACACTGAATAGACACTCTTACAAATATTATGGATTTTATGCCAATTCTGTGAGTTAGTAAGTGTGTTTTCTAATGTGGTGTCTGTTTAACTGTAATTATTTCAGCATCAGGGGTGATTTAAACATTATCTTGCATTGTTCGCTGTTGAATGAACTGACTGATAAAAGTACTAAACTGAAAGAAGATCATAGTGTTGTGTTTCAGTGATTACACCAAAAGTTCTCATTAAATATCACAATAATCTTGTGTTTAAAACAGTGATTATGTAGAGTTTTGTACTAAAATGTTCACCTTACTTGTGAAAATAGTGCCAAAGAGAAAAAAAAAAAGTCAAACCAAGTGTATTATTATTAATAGTGTAATGAACTTGGGTTTTTTGGGGGGTGCGCAAAGGATGTTGCTCATCCTTATTTGAATATGTCGTCAGCGCATGATCCTCCCTTTGACGGAAGTCAGGGATGAAGATTGCATTCACCTGTAATAGAAGAGATTTAAGAGACAATCGGCGAGAGGAACGGGGAGTCCAGGAGAGTAAATGTTGACTGCTTTTGCGCTCACTGGGAAAAATGTGTCGCTTGAGACCATTAGGGTTTGTCCGTCGATGAAGATAGACAGCCAGGTTTATGTGTGGATCTAGTTAGATAGTGGGGGTGGTACTTAGGAGCGCTGGCTTCTCATTTCTCTTCGTTACTCCCTTTCATCTCGGATGGCTGAGCACTGGCGATCGTGCTGAATAAAGACTGTGGACACACAACACAGATATATGAACTGCGGACTGTCTCTGCCTAACTGCCGGATGTAGTGGCGAAGAGCGTTTGTTCTGGGAACGCGGACCTGGCAAGACTGTCTTCTTCCCCTGGACCCCATGGTGAAGTCTTGTTTTCCTGGAGGCGGGGAAGTGTTTTATCTTTCAATACTTTTTGTCTTTGTGTGGGTGGGTGGGTGTGTATGAATGAATGTTGTAATTTGTAATTTTAGAAGTATAATCATTACTGTTCTGTACGTGCTGATCTGGGGAACGCTGATTTAGTTTTCACTGTTTTGCCATGAATTCGTGTGTGATTAGTGTCTATTTAGGTAGATTATGCAGTATGGGGTATGAATTTAACCACTAGAGTGCAGTGCTGGGAATTCCACTTTTGATTGATGTATATTCGCAAAACTCTATTTTGCTGAATTAAATAAAGTGTAATTTTCTAATACAGTCTTGGTGGTGTGATGTACCCTCTGTTCTCCATTTGTCTGAGCAAATTGCTGTTAAAACTGCAAGGTTTGTTACAATATTACAGTTTGTTATAATCTCTAGGACCCAATTCTCAATACTTGGGTCACTTTTTTTTTTTTCAAAACTCTTCACACAGTATAACAAGGATAAACTGAGGATCGTTTATCATTGTTTTGAGACAAAATGCATTGCATTGATGACATCTTTCAATTTAAATGAATTATTTTCTCACTAAGACACAAACACCAAAACTTTATGTACTATACAGGCCAATTTGCACGTTTATTCTCTTTTCAAAACTTTTAAACTTGTTCAAACCTAACAAAACACAATGTATGGGCTTTGCAGCATAAACTGCAGCGAAAAAAGAGGTGATTTTATGAGGACATTACCCATGTCCCCACTTTTCAAAAGGCTTATAAATCAGCCTGGTCTCATTGTTAATACGTAGGTATTAATACGTAAGTTTAAAAGACACAAAACGTAAATTTTTGCACGTTTTGAAAGGTGCTAAAACGTACATTACTGACGTAATTATGGCACCAAAACGTAAAAATACTTACGTTTTTACAGCGAATAAAACGTAAAACATTTACGAATCTTTAATTCATAAATCATACAGAATGAGTTTTTATGAGAAAGTAAAAGTGTGCACAGTTATATGTAAGTTTTTTTTTTTTTTTTTTTTTCTTCTGTAGTCGACTAGTATTTGTTCATTTAAGCCAATAGTTGACTAATCACATTTATATTAATTTAACCTCTTAAATACTGGAGTGAATAAACCATAATAATGAGCGTTTAGGTAATATAGGCTATATATCACTCAAGCGCACACATAAAGCTTGCCATATAGAACCGGCAAAGTAATGATTATGAATGTGACAGAAACATCAAGGAGACATTTTAATTGTTTATTAATAAAGAAATGTTTTCTGAATCGGCTGCAAATATGAAGTTGTCATCGCTGACTCATCTCCGCATAATGCGCATTTCATTCGAATTACATCAGAGTGGCCTATTTCTATTCATTTTTAATTATTTCGTTTTAAAGTAGTTATCTCAAGCTTTTTATAGATATATTTCTCATGTCTGCGAGGCAAGCAGCCGCTGAGTTTCGGTTCATGTTTTGCTCCAGTTCACGCGCCAGTGATCGCGCCCGCGCCTCCATGCCATGATTATATTTTCTGCTATATTTGCTTCTTATTCATTAAATCCAGGCAATTGGTTGATGAAATATTGATTAAAATTAAGATACAATTTTTACAAAACGAAATTTACTTTAAAGAAATTCTTTCTACAAAACAAAACTTAATGAAGTGGTCAAAATCATGTCTGACCCACTCCATGACTCACAATATTTTATGCATCTTTCTCATGCTGTTCACTTTTCATAATCAAATAAATGGATTTAAACATAAATATGAAACTACGTTTTCTCTATTAAAACATAGTACAGTACCGAAAAATTTCATGTCGTGAGCAAGAGCGGATCATGAGTCACAAGTCGGATCAAGAATAATTTATTTTTATTTTAGGGGCATCCAAGTTTTTTATATATATATATATATATATATATATTTTTTTTTTTTTTTTTTTTTTTTGTTGATGTGAGCCACACCCTGCTTCAATAGGAAATGCAACTTTTCTAGGCTATTGTACCTCTTCTGCTTATAAAGAATAATAATGACAATACAACTGTGATTTAAGAAAAAAATACCTTTATTGAAATAAGTGATTTATAAAGAACAATAACAACACAACTTTGATTTGAAGATAAACAGAAGTTAGCTGTTTATGAAGTACAGCTGTTATGAGAGTTATATAGATAACTTGTTTATGGGTAAACAGTGAAATAAAATGTTTGATAGCTGTTCATATAAACAGAATGTTTGATAGCTGTTTATGTAAACAAAAAGGTTGATAACTGTTCATGTAAACAAAAAGATGTGATCACATCAAAAGAATGTAGAAAGAAAAAGAGCCCAATAGCATATATATTAACCACTGAAGAATGAAAGACAACCGGTATTGTAACGTCTTTATTAAAGCATGTATTAACTAGTAAAGAATGACAGACAACTGGTATTGTAATGCCTTTATTGCATGTATTAATCACTTATGAAAGAATACAAAACAAGTGGAAATGCATTTGTTAGTAACATGTTAGTAATAGAAATGAAATAACATGTATTAGAAAGAAAGGCAATCTTTGAAGAATGTCTTTGAATCGTTGAAGGATGTCTTGATCAGAAGATCAGGACGCACCAGAGGAGAAGAGTCCAGAACAAAGAGGAGAGGCCTCTATATATAGATTCAGATGAGGGGAATTCCCAAGAAGATGACCTCAAGTGGTCAGATAGTCTATAAAAGGCTGGACCATGAAGAGAGCAGGAGGGGCTGCTTCACACCTGAGGCTGTACCTCCGACACCAGAACCAGCTGATGATGCCTCCATCGCTGATATTGCCTTGACTGAAGAACTTTTCAATACTTATACTTTAATTACTTGTATAGAATGATAGTAGAATATATGTAATGTTAGTAGTATTAATGTAATAAATAAATGAACTTATAACTTTATAACTAAACTCGGCCTCATGTGGCATTCATTTAAGTCATTGAGCCTGAACAGACCACGGAGAAGTCTTCTGTCTGATTGTAAGTATTTTTAAAATGCTTATAATTTAGGTCAGATTTGACTTTCTTACCTAACCTGAGAATAATAAAAATAAGGTAAAGGTGCTTAGAGACGCATCACAAAACAATATATATATATATATATATATATATATATATATATATATATATATATATATATATATATATATATATATATATATATATATGGACATTTAATATCATATATTTCAGAAACACAGACATGATCTGACAATCTTCACAATCTTCATGTTTTCTCTTGTTTGTGTCTTCATCTCTCTCTCCATCTACTGTAATTTAAACAAAACAAATAGAGAGAGATTACATAGAAATTTCTATGTAATTGCTTTGAAAAAGTGCAGTAACTGCTGTAGATCAAGAACAATGATGTGAATCTGTTTAGTGAACAATAGAGATCTGCTGTGAAGATTTGAGAAATTCTACATATGATTTATGTCTATTTCTACACATTTCAATATTATTTCTCTCTTGATCATTATAGGCTTGGTGCATCTTATTGTATCTCTTCTGTTGGCAGAACATTAAAACATTGAGTAAATACATATACATATTTTATTTATACAGCTGTAGTGCATAACAAATCTGTACAATACATAAGTCTTCTGTTTCAGTATACACATTATTATTGATGTTTTTTCTCCCTTAGTTTTATTTATTTATTTAATATATATATATATATATGTGACACTATATATATATATATATATATATATATATATATATATATATATATATATATATCTCAAGAGCTCCTGAAAAACCACACTTGGTGAATAAGGCTCATTCTGAACATTAACATGAATATGCTTCCATAGTTTATATAATGTTAAAACTGTCTTTTTTAAATAGAGATATGAAACAATACTTCATCCAGCATCATTTAACAGATGAATCCAGAAAGATTCTCTGGAAGAACATCAATTATTCACTTCATTCACTGTTTTTCTCTTTCTTAGGAACAGAGAGGAATCTAAAGAGATGCTGGTTCTGGTCCTGAAACCTTCATCTTTGTGTTTGACTTCAATAATGATTCGCAAATAATAATAAAAACTATGTCCATGTTTAATAGTTTCTATTAAACTCTTTTTACTTTATTAAAATATTAAAGTAGATGCATCTGCACTTTCTGATAAACTGAAACCTGTAAATGTTTATTATTGATGTTGGTTTCAAAACTTTATCCTTCATCTCCTGTAGAGGTAGACACATCACTATATTACAACTATAGAGCAATATTAATCTGAAATGATGTATTTACAGTTTTTCTCAATTGATTTGACACATTTCTCCAAAGTAATGTAACTGCTCTCAAAACAGTTAACACTGATTGAGAAAAACTGTAAATTATCTGGAGGAAAATATGCACACACACACATACCACATGGTTTTTTTTTCACATATATCCATTTATGCATAATGGGGTCACATATATATGTGATGCAGTATGAGGACACACCCATTACAAACATTAACACCCCCACCTGCTCTCATACTGTACAGTACACCACTATAATAACAAAACATAACAAACACAGCTTTGTGCTGCAAGATACCAAACAAAAAACTCTTGAATTTCTCTAACTTAAACTTTGTCACAGGTTTAGTCATGACATCAGCCAGCATTTTTTTCTGTTTTTCTCTGAGTGCTTTATCTGTGTGTTTCTGATGTATGTTTGTCAGCAAAAAATGCAGGAGAAACTGATCAGATGATTTTGGCTGCTTGTTAAAGATATAGTTGACACATAGTGTTAACTGTTAATTTCATATGATTTGCTGTAACCTTGTGATATTGTGGAATCATAGTATGATAACCTGTACTGTATTCTGATTTTTAAGTCATTATGCAGAAAATGTTTTCAGCCTTGTGTTTTTATTTTATTATTGAGACATCAGTAATCAACATATGAATCTCAACAATGGTGACTATCAACAAAGCTTTACTGTGACTTTAGCAGCTTGTTTTGTGATGTTCAGAGTTGATCTGAATTTTTGTGGGTCACCGTTGTGCTGGAGAGTAGAGCCTGTGCTTCAGTAGGATGAGCCAGAAAACATTGGTGTTGTGCTGCGTGTTGCTTTATTTCAGAGGCAGTGAAGTATAGTTACATTAATTCACCCATGTGTGCTCTTTCTGGTTAAATACAAGAGATTCACAGTTTACAGTGAATGTGTTTTGTTTATAACTATTCAGGATATATGTATAAAACAACAGTATTTTTCTGTTAAAAAAAAAAAAGTTTAATGAAAATTTCTGTTAAAGTTTTTTGCACTTTATTTCTATTAGAATATTTTACTTTAATTTTAAGGTTTTTGTTTGGCAGCCGTAGCTGACAGTCATTGACCTTTTTTTTTTTTTTTTTTACAATTTTATTTTATATAGTGTCGGTCAATACTCAATTGTCATTTTACCATCACTGAGTGAAATAATACTGTATATCAACATGTTTACATCTGTCGACACACTTTGACAGAGCACTGGCACCAGTTATCTTCACAGATTTGGCTCATACAGACATTTTCCATGTGGTTCAGCTGCACAGGATACATGCTGTTCTGTGTGGTCGCAGCCAGTGTCATATACATGTAGATGTACATGTAGATGAAGCAACTGTGGACTGTTTCTTTGACTTCCAGGAAATCAGGCCATTCTAATTCGGCATGTGACATATCAAATTTTCATGTTGCTATTGTGGCAGTATAGATATTTTCTGTACTGCCTCTGTTTATTTCATGTTCTTTGACACCGCCTGTCACCTAAACTATAAGCATCAGGATTGGAGGAAAGGACTAATTAAGGGGAAGAGTGAAGGTATATATGGGCGAGGTTTAGACACTGGAGGCAGGTTCAACTGACCAGAGACGTTATGTTCCCTTTGGAGGCAGTCCTTGTGGGTGGATTTTATGTTTCTGGGAATCATGGCGAGGAGGTGGGGTGCTACCTGTTTAGCCTGTCGCTAGCGGGCGTTGTCGTCGGCCGGTGAATGCTCTTCATCAAGTTTGGGGACTGGACTGGAGAGTTGTACTATATTCCTAAAATTCGTCTGCTTGGTGGTGCATAAAAAGAAAGAAAAAAAGACTGACGACGCCGATGTACCCGAGTCACTTAGACACCACCCGTGCTGCCGACTTGGTCAGTGTTGCTTTAATCACAGACATACATTTTTTCTTTCATCTCTCTCACACACACGTATACACAGAATAAATTTTTTCTGGTGTTTGTATATTTGTTTTGTTTTGTTTTTCAAAGTTGATTCATATTGAATAGTAATTCAAAGGGTTTTTTTTTATTTTCTTATTTACAATTTCCTTATTCTTTCTTTTGAAGTTGAGTTGTTTTGTAGTCTAGTAAAATTTGCCAACCTACTAAATATTTCATTAAAAGACAAAGAAAGTTGCATTCAATTTATTGTTTTTCTTTATTATATAAATTTATGTAACAGATGTTTTTTTGTTGTTGTTGTTTTTTATCTATCAAGGGTGATTATCTTATTATTATCTGTGGCAAGTGTATACTTGTCTGGCGCCCGAACTAAATTACTGATTGTTTACTCACTTATTATTTTTTTTTTCCCTCAAGGTTTTGGGGACTAAGAGTCAACTTAGGACTGCGAACGACCATTATTAGCAGTGTCAGTGTGGTCTTGTGGTTAGCATTTAGCGTTACCACGCTGAGGACCCGAGTTAGCAGTGTAGACACTGCTAAGTGTATTACTGCCCTCCTCAGGTCAAAGTTTGAACTAAATTGTCATATATACTTGCACTAACATATTGTATATGACAATTTAGTTCAAACTTTGACCTGTGGAGGGCAGTAATACACTTAGCAGTGTCTACACTGCTGGAATTCAAATAGAGAAGAAGTAGAGAGCTAGTTCAAGATGAGCATTTATGGTTAAAATGTATAAAATTGTATTTTTTAGAAAATTAGTTATTTTTGAGTTATTTTAAAAATGAGCTATTGCTCATCTAGGACCGTGTAGAAAGCTGCAGTGAAACTGTAATTTTGACCTTCAACTGTTTGGACTCCAGTGAAGTCCACTATATGGAGAAAATCCTGGAATGTTTTCATCAAAAACCTTAATTTCTTTTCGACTGAAGAAAGAAAGACATGAACGGCTTGGATGCCATGGAGGAGAGTAAATTATCAGGAAATTTTAATTTGAAAGTGAACTAATCCTTTAAATTAGCCTATGTTTCATTGTCTGTTGTTAACTGAAATTATTAACTTAAAGTGCTGTGATGTAAATGAAAGGTCATGAAACATGTACTGATTTATATTTTCAAACATACCTGGTGTGCTTCATTTTCCAAGCTCACACCTCTGACTCATAAGTGTACAAAACCTGTAGATCTAGTTCTGTCATGACAACTCTCGGATTGTGGCATGGTAATGGATATGACAATGTAGATATGTTTGGTCTTGGCAGAATAGATCTGCTACGCTGCTGATGTTTATTGCTGCTGCTGCTGCAGAGCAAGTACGGGACTTGCTACTGCCAATACATACATGACCCGCTGCTGTGAGCAAGTAAGACATGCTGCTGCTGTACAATATAGCGTACATGAATAACCGTAGCAGATCTGTACAGGTGGAGCTGGGGAAGGTGGAGGGTTTCTGAAGCACGCTGCACTACTAAGCTAATGCTAACTCATGTATTCAAAGATTAAGCACGCAAGCTCATTGGCTACTAATACGGCAGGAACCAATCATCTGTGTCCTATAGATAATGATGTGATTATTAGCAGGTTGAGTTAAAGGACCTATTAGCCTGCCCATTAAAGTTTCATGCCAGAACTTTGTATTTGCATAATGCTATTGCATAATTTGCAAAAATTTAAAGGTGCCCTCGAATGAAAAATAGTACATGGAAATGACATACAGTGAGTCTCAAACTCTATTGTTTCCTCCTTCTTATATAAATCTCATTTGTTTAAAAGACCTCAGAAGAACAGGCGAATCTCAACATAACACTGACTGTTACGTAACAGTCGGGATCATTAATATGTACGACCCAATATTTGCATATGCCAGCTCATGTTCCCAACATTATTAAAGGCATTACACAAGGGCAGCCAGTATTAACGTCTGGATCTGTGCACAGCTGAATCATCAGACTAGGTAAGCAAACAAGAACAATAGTGAAAAATGGCAGATGGAGCAATAATAACTGACATGATCCATGATATCATGAAAATTTTAGTGATATTTGTAAATTGTCTTTCTAAATGTTTCGTTAGCATGTTGCTAATGTACTGTTAAATGTGTTTAAAGTTACCATCGTTTATTACTGTATTCACAGAGACAAGACTGTCGTTATTTTCATTATTTAACACTTGCAGTCTGTATAATTCATGTTTAACTTCATTCTTTATAAATCTCTCCAACAGTGTGTAATGTTAGCTTTAGCCACGGAGCACTATCAAACTCATTCAGAATCAAATGTAAACATAACAGTATACAATACTCACATAATCCGACGGATGCATGCTGCATGCATGACGAACACTTTGTAAAGATCCATTTGAGGGTTATATTAGCTGTGTAAACTTTGTTTATGCCATAGACAGTAAAAGAAATGGACACAGCGACCCCATTGGAACTCAATTGAGACAAGTGAAGCCCATTTTTAGCGATTTTTAGCACTTCCGTTTCTGACGTGCAGACTCAAACTAAGCTTGATGACGTCAGCAACCTGTCTGACAGATGCAAATCTTCTAGTAGCTGTGCGTGCAAACTGCCATCGTTAATCTTGCAGAGACGGCGAGCTTGAGCGGGGAGTTCTTTGGCGTGAGTGAGCAGGAGTAAGTATTCTGATTAATTATTTTGTATAGTATTTTAAAATGTAACGCCAGTACGCCATATTAAGTTAATGCATACTATTGCCTGCGAGCTTCTCCTCCTGTCTGTACGGTAATTTCTCTACTGTGCGACAGAGAGTCGAGTGGTTATGACGCAATCGTTAGCCTATTTTTACAAAAACTGTTTCTACGGGGCCATAATGTAACATAGAAGGTAATGGAGCCCTTTATACATTGTCGTGTATCTTTAGAAATAAATAATGGACAAATGGAGTCTTTAAACGCCTCAGATGTAAAGTTATTCTCTGTCAAAGTGACGCCAAAATGAATGGGAGTCAATGGGGATGCTAACGCAAGTGAAGTTCTGCTACAAGATGGCGGCACGCGGCCGACTTCAACTTCCGGTCAACTTCCTTGGGCACTGGTTTATGCACTGTTCAAGGCAAGCGCGAGCTCTGTGGGCGTGGAGAATGAGAATTAAAGGGCCAGGAGCCCTGAATCAGCTCATTTATAATGACGCCCCAAAATAGGCAGTTAAAAAAATGAATAATAAAAATCTATGGGGTATTTTGAGCTGAAACTTCACAGACACATTCAGGGGACACCTTAGACTTATATTACATCTTTTAAAAAAAAGTTCTAGGGCACCTTTAAGCAAACTTCTTTCACGTTGCATTAGTATTGTTTGTAGAATTTTGAAGAAAATAATGAATTTAATCTGTTTTGGAATAAGGCTGTAACAAGACAAAAAAAGTGTGAATATTTTATGAATGCACTGTGTATATAAAACTAGGTACTAACTCTGAACCTACAAAGGATTCAATTTCTTTTTAACATCACAAAACTGCAAGGGGACATCAATGATTGTCATCAACTGTAATTCATGGGAATATAAACATTTTGAACAAATCAAAGCTAGCATAAATTACTTGGAGATAAATAGCTCAAAGTGTTGCACTAAGCTATATTAATTTTTTGAACAATGTCTGGAGACATCCGTCTACAGAAAGTTAACTCTTGAGCATGCAGTCATCATCAGGGCCAGAGCCTGTTATATAGGCAGTATAGGCAAATGCAAAGGGCGCAATCTCGCTAGGGGGCGCCAAAGAGGCCGGATTTAAACAGTAGATATTCAGTGTTCAGTAAGTATTGATCTGTTGTTGTTCTGATCAGCTTCAGTTCTTCTCATTAAAGTCTCTAATGAGCTGCTGATGTCAATCACTGTTAATAAATCAGAGATGATTCAATGATGGAGTTTATCAGATCTGAGTTATAAAATTAACCTCAGGAAACAATATGGATCTGAAATCAGAGATTCTCTCAGTTGATTTGAATAATTTTTTCACAACTGTTAAAGGTTTGTTCTATTTGTTATAAATGAGTTAATTTATTTTCATCTTAGATTGCATTTTTTTTAACATCTTCAACAGAAATTATATCAGTAGCTTTTAAATGAGGAAAATGTATTATAATGAGACTCATTGTTGTGTATTTATGACTGATATGAGTTTATGAATATATTCTTCCATTAGGAGATGATGAAGATGAGCTTGATATGAAACATCATCATCATGATGATCTGCTGACAGATGAATCAGAAACACAGTCTCTGGTAAGAACAGAAATGATTCTGTCAGAAAGAGAAACAGATCTTCAGTGTGAAACGACAGAAACTGGAGAATAAAAGTCATTCTGTCATAAACTCCATCAATAAAAGCACAATCACAGCCTGCTTTAGGATATTAAAGCTGAAACTGAAGAGATCTTCATTCAAACCTTCACAATAATATCAAAACAGCACTAGTCATATTTTAGATCAACACTATTTGACTTCAATAATATGATGTTTGAGTTTCTTTACATGAATCTGGATCAGGATTATTTCAGAGAGATTTATTCTTCACTTTTACATTTATTTGTACAGCACTTCATTGTTTCAAAGCAGCTTCATGGAAAATGCATATTTCTACATCACAGTTAAGATCGATCAGTTATGCACAGATAATACAGTCACAGTTACAGTAGTGAACGTCACATTAATGATTTCATTACAGTATAGAGATGATAATGTTACACATTGTGGAGGGATCCAGGTGAGGAAAAGACAAATTCTATTCTCAGAACAAACACAAACTCAACACAACTATATAAAGGTTATTCACATGAGCATCTTTAAACTAAAGGATTTATTCAGAACGGACTGACCTACGTTCACACTGTCAGTCCAAATCCGATTATCTGTGTATCCGACTGGAATCTGATCTGAAATTATTGACATCCTCATTATGTATCTCAACTGTTTAGATCTGATTTGTGTCCATGTGATATTCTCACATGAAGTTGTGTTGGTAGACTTGTTTCTGCAGGAACTTTCAGCATGTTTTCTATAACAACGTCTGAAATTTATGTTTTACATGCCGTGAGAAAGTCACATAAACCACACAAAATCCAATCAGAGTGGTCAGACTGAAACTGATTTCCAGAAATGATTTTTGAAGAGGATTTCAAACCATATATATGAACGTAGTGTTGTAATTGAATTATTACAATAATAATAATAATATATGATACTTTCTTCCTTACATCTGCAGTAATACTATCGAGACTATCTACATATTGTATGTACACTGGTTAATAAGGATCAGTTCATTAGTCTGGTTATTTGTGATCAGATGAGTCTGTAAAAGCTGAAACCATCCAGAAGTGAACAGACTGTATTCTGATGATGATGATGATGTTCTGGTCTTCATCAGTGATGTTGTGTGTTCTTGAGAACATGATGAAGGGTTTTGATGAGAGAATCTCTCCTCATTTTTGACATCAGAATCAATCTTTACAGGATCTTCTGGATCATCTGAGACTAGAAATCACAAATATATATCAGATTATTATTGGATTTGTTTTTTGTTGTCAATCTATAACACATTCTGTCAATGAAACACAATCACAGATCTGTGAACTTTCATCTGTGACTCTGAATCTCTCTGAATGTGACACTGTGACATTATGAGTGTAAAACAGTAACAGGAGATCAGGTTTGGTTGAAACACGTTTTGTTTCAGCATCTGTAATTTTTGATCTAGAGAGCCCAAAACATTTACACAAAAAGTACCCACATTTGCTCACTGCAAAAGGCACCAATTCAAACCCCTGTTAGAATGCCTCAGCCCTCATGAGTTAACCACTAGAGTGCAATGTAACCATTAGACAAAAACAAGAACAGAATCCAAAAGAACTACACAAAAAATGTCTCTTTCTGTGATTGACAGATCAAATCCACTGTTTGACTCAAGTGTGTGTGTGTGTGTGTGTGTGTGTGTGTGTGTGTGTGTGTGTGTGTGTGTGTGTGTGTAAATTAGTCTACTAGAACAAACTTCTTTAGCAGTATTTATGCTTAATGAACATAAACTCCAGTGTACCTGTGTAAAGAACATGAAGATCTAACAACAACAACAAAACTGTAAATTTGTGTGTCTATGTGTGAATATTCTTAATCAGAATAACAATGTTTTTATCCCATAGAGTTCAGGCTTTTTGGGTCCAGAAATGACATTTTACACACTTCTTTTGGTTTTGATCTGAAAAATGGCCTCATACAGACATTTATTTGTCATATATTTTTTTATTGTCTGTTGAGTAAGAATCCTCACCAACACTTCTCAACTGATCTGATGTGACCTTTTGTTCTTTGAAACCTCATCAGTTCCTTTTTTATACACTGTGGAAACGTTTTAAAGACAGTGGACAAGAACAACATGTATTATTTGTGAAAAGATGACTATCGGTGCATTCCAAACGGGATATATCGTCATCCAAAGGGCACTTCGGAGTGAAAATAATCATGGCTGCCATATTGAAGGGTCCAAACTGAAGTGCTCAAAACGGGCCACTTCAAAGGGCCCTTCAGAATGAAGGATTTCAAAGGGAACAACTGATGGACACTTCTGACCCCATGATGCTTTGCACAGGGATATTGTTTGATGTCACAGAATGGGTACAGGAGGTTATAGGAGTTCGATTTTACCTATAAATGTATGTATAGTGTTTTTCTATACTACTGTAATATTTATACAAGTTAGATTTGGTACATTATTATGGTCAAAATGACATTGTACTTCAACAAAAATACTTTACAGCTCCTTTTATCAGTCCATTTAAATGTTTCAAATACATAGACACAATATACAATATGGTGCGGGAAACCAAAAATAAATAAATATATAAACTAACGTTAAACAAAGGGCGCAGCTTGCACAATCTACTCCTCCTTGATTGTCTCGTTAAGATGACGCTGAAGTGCGTTCCAAAAAAATAGTTTTTTTGACCCCTACACTCTTCATCCCTTTGAAGTTCTCACTCCGGAGGGTAAACCCTTTGAAGGGATTAGGGCACAGGGATGAGCCCTTCCAAATGGAACGCAGGGTATCTTTGATCAGCTTCAACACATGCGGTTTTCCTTTTTATTCTATCATTTCTTTGCATACACTGCATCACATCCTATTCACCCTCTGCCCCCTAGTGTCTATATGCAGGAACTACATAACACATCAGAATTACAAATCTATATTCAACAACTTGAATATTACACAACATTTGGAGCTTTTGAAAATAATCAGTCGTTCTTTTCCACTGTCTTGATATTCTGTTATTTTTCTGAGAAACTACAATTTATTCTAATCTAAGTTATATGATTTTCTCTGCAAATGTTTACTAAACAAACTAGTTATAGTTATAAAAAAAAAACAAAAAAAAAAACTTGACAGTCATTAAAATGGGATCTGGGAGGAAGTGGGTAAATAATGAAATAGTCATATGACTCCTATCTTATCCCTGATTGGTGGTGTAACAACTGTTACCATGTTACAACCATCCAGACTTCCCTGTATATCAAGACAATGAGAGTCATAAATATTAAACACTCACAGTTTGGCATTATTCCTTCCATACTGACACATTTAACAGCTCTCTCTCCTCTTCTCTCTCGTGGTCCACTGGTTTGTGTCTCCATTTCTCTCTCTGTCTTCTTGTTTTCTGCTGCTCTGTGATTTCTGAGGCTCCAGCAGTTTTCTGGATGTGTGATTTTCTTTCTCCACTGCATCTGAATCTGTTCAATCACACAGACATAATATACAACATAAACAGTTTAAAACAGTTAAAGTCAAATTAATGTAGTATCAGAGAACATTAAGATGCCTAGCTGAAATCAAAGAAAAGTGATTTTGTAAATTGAAGTAAGTTACTCTGATCAGTCAAACATCATTGTCTAGAGCTCTTTGTAAGTGGCCACTAGAGACCGCTATAGGTAATTAATTCACGGTCTTACAGGTAATTCATGTGACTGGGTTTGAGGCTTTGAGCCCAGGAACTGCTGATCGGTCCGTGTACGTTTTGATAGTTTGTTTTCCAATTTGAAATGAAATACGCAGAAACGAGAAAACCGTCGTTTCCCGTTTTTTCGTTTGTTAAAAAAAACGGAAAAACGAGATTTTGACTCGATTTTCGTTTTTTCGGGTCACGGATAGAAAATGGAAACACGACTTCAAAACTCGTTTTCCACATGTGGGCGGTCATTACACGCCCCTTTCAGCCGATTGGTCAATCAAATCTGAGCCAGTGACGTCATCTTCAGTTCGTTCAACAAAATAACAGTCCTCTGCCGCTATATCAGTAGATGTCATAAATCGGCTTTCTTCTGTGCAACCTAACGCGTATTTCACAGAAATATTTATTTCAGAAATGTTAATCAGCACACAGACTGTTGTAATGCTGTTTATAGTTTAATATGCATAGTGAAACTACCCACACAGAGGAGCGGATGAAAAGCACAGATAAAAAAAAAAAAAAAAAAAAAAAAAAACTACAGGTTTTATTTTATTCTATTTTGAATAAATAGAATAAATCACAATAAATAAGTAGTGTAAGCAATTTTGAAAAACGAACAATAGCTCATCTCTCTTTATTTATTTTATATAGCTAGCCTAACATTGCCTGCTGAAATGTTAATAACCCTTTGGTTAAAAGATTGAGGGAATATGTAAAGATCAAACATTAAAGATCAAAATTACAGCTACATAGCTATTTTAGTTATGACAAAAATAATATATAAATGTTAAGCCAAAACGAATTAATTTAAAGGTGAACTGAAACAGAAACCGGCGTTATAACTAGGCTACCTCTCTAATTTGACACAAATCCAAATGTTTCAATATTCACGATTTGGAGGCTAAACTATATTTATTATTTAAACGCTTTTATTGTAGCCTACACAGACTACTTAAAATAAGCAGTAGGCCTATAACTTTTTATATATTTGGTTGAATGTATATATTTTGACAGTTAACAGGCTGTGGTGTCAAGTTACTAAAACTGATGTTGTGTGTGCTTGAGGCGCCGACGCGTTCACTTGAATTTTCTTATAAAAGCGGAAACAACTTAATACTTAGACATTTATGGTCAAATATATGTAACACCATTCGAATCTGTGAAGGGTTAAATAGGCCTATTATTTTTGTACGCTCACAATAAAAACAAAACATTGCTCGTAAAATAAACAAAGAAATGTTCTGCCGTCTTGGTTTCCTTTCTGTGAACTTCTCAAAAATGAACCGACACTCATATTGTCGCATTTTTTCCCTTTTCATTTTGGTAATATTAATTACTTAAGTGAAATAAATTTCGCGCATAGACATAGGCTATTTATTCCTTTTATATAATTGAATCCTTTGTTCTCCGTTCACAGAAGCGCTGCAGGTGCGTGATGATGATGAATCCTCATGTTCTGTTGTTTATTCTGGTATTTGTTTATGTAGGCTAAAACTAAACCCCTGGAATTTTTTAATGATTCACAGACATTTATCAAATTTCGTTTAATTATAATTTAATATAGCCTAATCTTATCGGTTAATGAAACGATGATCGCGTCAGTTGAAAGTCAGGGGGAAAAAACAGAAATTATATTGACAAAGCAACAATAATTTTCGTTTAGTTTAAGTTTTTCAAAACATCCACAGAACTGCATACAGTAAATTTTCCCGCTGTTTAAGCCACGAATATTTACAAAATAAAATGATTACAAAGATGATAAAAGATAATAAAATAATTACAAAGATAATAAAACTTCCATGTTTAATATACGAGAGTTTTTGTTTTGCTGTTGTCCACTAAAGCAATTGACGCAGAATCGCCAATAGCCGTTAAATCGAAATTGAAAGTAAAATGTTCAGGGCCATTTATAGCTAATTCATTCAAAAGCGAAGGAAAGACAGAAAAAGTGAGGATAGCAAGTAAACTGTGACATATAATAGTAATGTTCACTGTGTTCATAAAAGTGTTTAATTTAAGAGATAAAATCTGTATGGCCATTTATAAGCTAAGGAAAACTAAAAAGCCCCCGATGGTGATAACGTTATTAGGTGTTGCCACCTAGTGGATAGCCTATTTTCTAATATGACTGCATAGTCTACTGCAAGGAATGCGTCTGCTAAATGATTGAATTTAAATGTATAAAATGTAAACAAAACATTAAAATAAGAAAAAAAAATGAGTGCAGTAGCCACTGATCTATAATAGATAGCTAATAGTCTATCATTATGTATAGCCTATTGATCGGTAGCCTGGTAATACCAGACTCTGCTACTTCACTTTGCTTCGTAGACAGAGTCTGGAATGGCATAATAGAGAAGTGTTTTCTCTCTCGCTAGGGGGCGCTTGTCTGAAGTTTAAAATCATTGGTTACCCGTAAGCCAATCAGATACGTTTAGTTATGACGTATGTTATGCGCCTGTACAGCCGCATCGAAGCACAGACATCATGCATCGAACTCAAATCTGTTTAAAGATTTAAAGACTTAAAATGTTTATCAAACACTCTTCTTGTTCTGGCTTCAGTTTGAAAAAGAGTTGAATGTTCTCCATAACAGAGCGAATTGCATCCCGTGTTTCGTTTCCCATTTCCGCGGTCGTTTCGGTTTTCGATTTCTCTAACCTACAATGTAAAACTCGGCGCTTAGCATCTACGTCACGGCTCTCAGCCCACCCTCTGTTCGTTGATTGGCCCGGCTGTTTCCAGACCGGTGGCAAACAGAAAGCTCTGACGCTGTATCAGACTGAGTACAGAAGCGAAATGAAATTGAGCGGAAGTAGGAAGTCTGACGTAGTCAGGCTAATTGATCGGTGGTAGTAGCCCAAAGGATGTCATGCGCTTGGTAACAGATGTAGAGGCATTTACAAAAAACAGCTTAAAAACAGACTTAATTAAATTGACTGTAGGTTTTTTTAAACTTTTTTTTTATCTGTGCAAACATATTTCTGTGAAATACGCGTTAGGTTGCACAGAAGAAAGCCGATTTATGACATCTACTGATATAGCGGCAGAGGACTATTATTTTGTTGAACGAACTGAAGATGACGTCACTGGCTCAGATTTGATTGACCAATCGGCTGAAAGGGGCGTGTAATGACCGCCCACATGTGGAAAACGAGTTTTGAAGTCGTGTTTCCGTTTTCTATCCGTGACCCTAAAAAAACGAAAATCGAGTCAAAATCTCGTTTTTCCGTTTTTTTTAACAAACGAAAAAACGGGAAACGACGGTTTTCTCGTTTCTGCGTATTTCATTTCAAATTGGAAAACAAACTATCAAAACGTACACGGACCCTGATCACTCATCATATTTCTCTCGTCTCGTCTATGTAAGTTAACACAGTTTGTGTAATCCTGGTGCTGTTCTCTCTGCTCTCTGTTCTCTCTTTTTTACATTTTGTTAAGTTGCTTTGTCTTATGTTCACACTTTGTGTGCTGTTTAGCCCAGAGACCATAAAGCTAGCAACTAACCCAAGAAGCAGGAAGCCTAAAGTTTGCAATCTTGGTCAGCGGAACGTGCTGTGTATTTTTAGTTATTGTTGTTAATGTGTAGAAAATGTTTAAGGATGTAAATGTCTACAGCATTGACTGTTACCGGAAAATGTTTTAAGTTTCACATGTTAATTGAGCCAATTATTGTTTTATGTTTTATGCCAAAGGCCTATTAACCTACATGTTTACTTTTAGATTTCACGGTGCTTATACTGGTTATAGAAGAATAAAAAACAACTGCACCCATTACAGACTCTCTGCCTCGTATTCTAGAAGCCAAGGGCTGCAACACTCTTAAAGAGACAGTTCACACAAAACTTGAATTTTAACATTTCAGTTTCATACTGTAATACACACCTCATTAATGAATAAATAAAAACTTTTTGTGAAACAACAAAACAGATAAAGTGTTTTATTCACCTTGTGATGTTCTGAAGAGAGTAAACATCCACACAGACCTGACACATGCTGAAATGAGGATGTGAGAGTTTTAATCTCATGAGAATACACAACAACACAACAGGACAATCAGATCTACAAAGGAGTGGTTTGTATGATTGGCTGAAGATGTTCTCTGCACTTTGCTATCTCTAAATAATCAGCTGCACAGCAACTTTCTCATGACAGAAGGAAGTTCACAGCTACTTATCCTTTGAAATCTAAAGTGATTATTGCCTCGGCCAGCAGCGCAGTGGGGAGGACACGAGAGAAGAGGACTATGTGTTTGGTATGTATAAATTGTATTACTGCATTTACAATGCTTATACTCATTTTTGATAACATTTTTATTTTGAAATGTGAAAGCACAGCAACTGACAAACTATTATTTGACGACAAAAAAAAACAAAAACATTTAGGCAAGGCTGCTTGCACACCAGTCTGCAAGTATGCAGACTTGAATAAAACTCTCATTTCAATAAATCTACATTTTGACATATGTAGAATGGATATTATTACATAATTATTGCAGTGCAAAAACTGTGTATCAACAGTAGTTTCTTTGTTTCAGTTTCGGTTAGTGAGCAGCAGCTGGCATCTTCTCCAGGAGGCAGATGGGTGATGCTGAGATTCTCAACACAGGTGACACAAAATGATGCACATAAAAGGAATTATACAAATCTGGAGGATGTAGATCCTGTTTAAGATTGTAATAGTCCTGTCCTAAAAAGGATTAAAACTGATCAAAATCACAAACCGCCTCTTTTTTTTTGTTTGTTTATTATAGCACAGACAACATATACTATAATATATCACTTTCAGCAGTGTGGTCCGATATCTGAAAATCTGATCTTACTATCTGGGCTTTTTTGTCCCACACACACACTTTGGAAATGTCTCCCTGCTGGGGTTTCCCTCAATACATCATACTCCAGAATATGGTCCCCTGCTATCGGGACCTACAGAACGCTTAACTTATCTTTATAGACTAAATACGGTGATATAAAAGTCCACAGAACTCACATAGGCTACAGGCAAGCAGATTGTCTCAGAATATGGATGTAATGTGCAAAGTTTTACGCTAAGCGTTTCCCAGTGAAACACTGGCATAAAGTTGTCTTGACATTGAACCAGAGATTTTATATAATAGGGAGATGAGAGGGTCTGTATTTCTTATCATTGGAGAAAGAGTAACGACTAACTTAATCACGTGTGGCACCTCTCAGCCTATCGTGTAATGGCAGTGACATCAGTGCCTTCTCTTAAAAAAAATACATTTTTATCAAGCTAAAATCTACACATAGTTGCCAACGAAAGTTTAGTGTTTAGTGTAAAACATGCTGAAGATTGGCAAACAGGCCGTCGATTAATTAAATGATTAGCTATTTCCCCACAAAAGCTGTTTAATCAGCATAGTGAAGCCTCTCATCCATTGACTTCCATTCAAAAAACAGCCTCTGATCTCCTTCCCTGCGTACCGCCAGAGGCGGAGTGTTAACATTAGCCGCTATGCGCTTTTGGCTAAAGGTTGCAGGCATGCCTTCCAGTGGCTTTGATTGAACGTTTGATTGAATTGGCTTTGATTGAATATTCGCAAATTTAGGGACCGTCTCCAAAGATACACACAATGTTTCTAACTTCAATAGCATTTGAAGAGAATTACAGTCATAAAACCAACTGTAAAGTGTTCATGAAGGTTTCAAGAATGATGCACACCGCTTGCTCCATTGATGTAAATCCGTTTTAATGAATGAAATGAATGACTTGCTCTATCTGTCGCTCTGCTCTTTGTTAACACACGCTTGCACCACCTGCTGGGGTTCTCAAATGGGGTTCTTTATGTAATCTGTTTAAAGAAAATTGTATATTCTTTTGTGGGTTAAAGGTTCTAATTCAACCAAGGTAATAAGAAACAAAGTTTAAAAAAACTAGAGATTATGAAGTGACATCAAGGAAGCATTATTAGTCCTATTTTATTTAATATCATGATTAATGATATTTTTGAAGGAATTAATCAGGATATTAATAAAGCACTACACGCTGATGATGGAATATTGTGGAAAAGAGGAAGAAATATTACCTTCATTGCTCAAAAAATTCAAAAAGCAGTAGGGAGCATTGAGAGATGGTCATTAGAATCTTGTCAGTTTTTTACTCGGAAAAAGATAGGACCAGATGTTCAGTTGTATATAAACAGCCATTGGAAAGAGTGGTGGAATTTAAATATTTAGGTTTATGGATGGATTGTAGACTGACTTGGAAAATACATATAGAATTTATAGAAAAGAAGTGTAATAGGGTACTTAATCTAATGAGATGTTTAGTAGGACAGGATCGGGGTGCAGATAAACTATCAATGATGGGAATATACTATGCACTTCTTCGCTCCTGTAGATTACGGATGCATTGTGTATGGGTCTGCATCTGCATATTTGCTAAAGAAATTGGATGTTATTCAATATAGAGCATTAAGATGCATTCTAGGAGCTGCTAAAACAACACCAGTAGCAGCAATGCAGGTAGAGCTATCAGAAATGCTTGTAAATTTGTGCCGTCAAAAACTATCTATGGCATATTGGATAAGTTTAAAGGGCCATAATAATAGTCATTTAGCTAAAGAAGTATTAGAGGAAAGTTGGGAGATTAGACAATTACATGGTACAGGATTTGCATGGAAGGTTCAGGAAAGGGCAAAAGAAATGAGGATAGAATCAAAAAAATTTGGACCAACTATAACAATATGTCCAATACCACCTTGGTTGTTAAGTGAACCACAAATTGATTTGACAATACATGACAGAGTTCAGAAAGGAGAAGTTGGAGGTAAAGTCAAATATAAAACACTAGAATACATTAATACTGTTCATTCAGCATTTATTCAGGTATACACTGATGGTTCAAAAAATCCTGAGACAGGACGAACTGGTGCAGCATTTTATGTACCAGAATTTAAAAGTGGGAGCAAAGCAAGACTAACTGACGCAACTTCAGTGTACACAGCTGAATTAGTGGCCATTCAGATGAGGAGGAAAGGTCAAACTCTAAAAGGAAAGTTTTAATTTATTCAGATTCATTGGCATCACTTTTAAGCTTGCAAACCTTTCAATCATGTACGAAAG
Source organism: Megalobrama amblycephala (assembly GCF_018812025.1). Classification (NCBI taxonomy): domain Eukaryota; kingdom Metazoa; phylum Chordata; class Actinopteri; order Cypriniformes; family Xenocyprididae; genus Megalobrama; species Megalobrama amblycephala. The sequence continues at coordinate 40,026,126 of NC_063061.1, forward strand.
ACATACTGACGGAAATTTTGATTATTTTATTTAGATTAAGACAATTGGAAATTGTGGTGCAGTTTGGGTACCAGCACATGTTGGGATACAAGGAAATGAAACGGCAGATAAAATGGCCAAGGAAGCACTCAAAGTGGATAATATTAACAAAGCAGCCACTTTAAGCAGGGTAGAAGGGAAGTCATTGATTCAACAAGCTTGTGGGAGTAAATGGCAGAAATACTGGGACTCATGTAAGAAAGGAAGACATTTCTATAGAATACAAAATAATATAAAACAAAGTCAAATTAGTCATAATATAAATAGAAAGGAATTTATTATTTTTACAAGATTAAGAATGGGGCACACCAATCTTAATGCAACACTACATATCATGGGCAAACTCTGGTTTTTGTAATGTATGTCAGGAAATGGAAACTGTAGAACATGTTTTGACTCATTACAGCATTAATGAAGTTCTTGAGGAATAGTGGCCTGAAATACAGAATATAGAGAATCTTCCATGTATCAGCTTCTTTCATACTCCAGCACAGTAGGTGGCGGTATGCACCTTTTAAGTTGGTTTGCAACCCGCCAATAAAGCCACAGAAGAAGAAGAAGAAGAAGAAGAAGAAATGGCAGGAAGTTGGTTCTCTACCTGCAAAGAGAGGCTTGCCTCATGGTGGTTGTGGCCTTTTTACCCTGGTTGAGGAACTTTAGAGTTCTAAGCTCATCTGGAAGTAGTTGTTTCTATTTGGGTTTAACAATTCATGTTCATAGCACATGGTTATGGTTTGTTTGTTTGTTTGTTTTGAATTTTGCTTACAGAGGGTTTGTGTTCTGAGTGTATATGGATTACTTGGGGGCTTAAACAACTGAGAAGATTGGAACTAAGAGTTGATTTCCATTTACTACTTGACTGTTACCTGTTGCATGACAACGTTTTACTTTAAACATGGACAAAGCTCTGAGGATTGGATCTGCTGAAGATCATCTTGCCATTTAAGTACTGTTTTCTCTATTCATTTTTCAACAAAGACTGAGCAAAGCTTATGGTCCTAATTGATGAGAAACCAGGGACTGTGCTTTATGTGATGGACTGTATTTCTTAATCTCATGGATGTTGGAAAATGTGGTCATTGAATGGGTTTTGTGAGAAAGCAATGAAAAATGATTCACAGTTTAGTCCATAGACTTTTGTTTCACTGAATGAGTGAAGAGTTTTGAAAATGGTTTCGGTTTTGACCGATGCTTGTTATGAAATAAAAAAGACTGCATGTCAGTGTTTCACAAATGAAACTCAAGAGCTGTTAGTTCCGAGTGTCTAATACAGAGAATTGTGTTTAGAGTTTTGAGAAGTTTGTTACACAATTTCAAACTCAGTGTAAAGCAGAAAATGTGTTTGTAGTTTTGCAGTTGGAGATTCAGTTCATGAGTGAATGTTTAAAGCATCAAGATACACTTTTAGTGTGTAAGCAATTCTAAAAAAAAATTGTAATTGTTGTGCAATACAGATTGACATTTCAGTTTTATTATAACTTTTGTTCAGATTAAAAAAAAAAAAAAAAAACACTCTTCACAACACAATTAAAGATCAAGTGTTTTAATCACCTTGTGATGAGCTGAAGAGAGGGAAATACCCACCGCAGTTCTGACATTTCCGCTGTGTGGGTGTATGTTAAAAACATTTTAGATATGCAGCAGATCAAATTAGCACATGTGACGAGCTGATTCTCGCTTTGAGACACCCAAGTTTCAGTGTTGGGTCTGAAACAACTTGATTTGTATGAGTATGAAACTAGTCATAATGTGGTTTTCATGAGTTCACTTGCACATTTAGTCTTACAGTTTTAAAATTCCCTTTGGCACTATTTTCACAAGGTGTACATTTTTAAAACTCTTAGTAAAAACTCTGATCACACTTGATCTCATGTTTTCATTCTAGTTATACAAATTTCATTGTACTTATAATACAGGGCTGTTTTTATCTTTATAATTATCTGGTTTAAGGACAGGTACGATTGGTGCAGCCCACTGTGAAAATTTGACGGGTTCCAACATTTTTCATTGAGTAACCGCTCTAACTCCACTTCAGTTTTTTTTTTTTCAATGCATAAGGTACCGGCCTGGGCTTATAGTTCCTTGGCACCGCATCCTGGGGGTTCATTCAGGTTTGATTTCAACTTTAATGTACTTTTCTTTAACAAAGCAGCTGATATTGCCATAGAAACTAGTGGACTGCTGACTCGCTTTCACACCAAAATGGCGGAAACGCAGGGCCGCTGCTGTGCGCCAGTGTTGCAATGGAACAATCTATTGAGTGTCGCTTCTTGTTAGTGGATATTCTTTGCTGCAGTGGAACCAAAAGTAAGAGAGCCGAGCCGTAGGCCTACCATGCAGTGGAAAAGTGTCATATATGTCTCTGTGCTAGACAGCTGTTGCTTGTACTTCCTTCTATTATTCCTTCTATTATTAATAATATTAGGTTACTTTTATTATTAAATTAATGTTATAATTTGCGCCGCAATAATTTTAAAGCGCATCACCGTGAGGATAATAAAATACAACTTTTTTGTTGTTATTAAATGAGTGAGAAAAGGTAAAGCAAACTTATTGTAATGCATTACTTTCCATAAAAAGTAACACAATTAGTTACTTTTTTAGGGAGTAACATAATACCTAATGCATTACTTTTAAAAAAGTAACTTTTCCCAACACTGATCCTATCACTGTTTGCAGTCATCAATAAAAATCAAAAGCAGCTTAATAAGTGAGCATACTAAATTTTATTGCATATTGCATAAATGAGTAAAAAATGATTGCTGACAAATGGGCAAAACCCAGCATAGTGGAAATGTTTAAACATGTAAAATTGCAAGTAATTAGCATGGTGGTAAAAGTAATGGTCTTTAATATGGCATTGTTGTAAATATCCCTGAAAAACAACAACAACAACAATATATATAATATATTATATATATACTACCATTCATTAGTTTGGAAACCTTACTATTTTTAATGTTTTTGAAATAAGTCTCTTCTGCTCATAAAGCCTGCATTTATTTAATCAAAAATACAGAAAAAACAGTAATATTGTGAAATATTATTATAACCTAAAATAATGGTTTTCTGTTTTAATATACTTTAAAATACAATTTATTCCTGTGATCAAAGCTGAATTTTCAGCATCATTACTCCAGTCTTCAGTGTCACATGATCCTTCAGAAATCATTCTAATATGATGATTTATTATCAGTGTTGGAAACAATTGTGTTGTTTGGTATTTTTTGGAAACTGTAATACTTTTTTCAGGATTCATTGATGAATAAATAGTCAAAAATAACAGCATTTATTCAAAATAGAAATATTTTCTAACAATATAAATCTTTACTAATCACTTTTTATAAATTTAACACATCCGTGCTGAAGAAAAGTATTAATTTCTATTAATTAAAAAAGAAAGAAAAAAATATTGACCCCAAACTTTTGAACAGTGGTGTATAGTGTTACAAAAGATTTAATTTAAATAAATGCTGATATTTTTAAAAAAATTTATTTATCAAAGAATCCTGAAAAAAAAAGTATCACGTTATAAATAAAATATGAAACAGCACAACACTTGTAATAAATATTAGAATGATTTCTGAAGGATCATGTGACACTGAAGACTGGAGTAATGATGATGATAAATTCAGCTTTGATCACTGGATATAAATTACACTTTTAAGTATATTATAATAGAAAACCATTATTTTAAATTGTAATAATATTTTAAAATATTACTGTTTTTTTCTGTATTTTTGACCAAATAAATGTAGGCTTGATGAGTAGAAGAGACTTCTTTCAAAAACATTAAAAATAGTAATGTTTCCAAACCTTTGAATGGTTGTGTGTATATAATATAATATAATATAATATAATATCCACTCTTAATAATTGATTAATAATTGATTGATCTTGGATTGCTGATCATTTGGACATGTTGCTCCCCTCACAAACTTTTTAATAAAACATCCTTTATTAAGTTTACAAATTCATATTTTTGTAGTTCACACAGAAACGATAATTGTATCATTTTCAAAAACTTGCACCTTAAAACCCATTTTTTGTGTGTGTGTTTTCAGGCATACAAAATGCCATTGCTGTGTAAATCAACAGACAAAACGCATTTAAAAAGTGTTGAAAACAGTGTCGAGTAAACAGACCCTCAGTCTGGTTGTTTGTCCTTAGTCTGTAAAACCTGCCAGGATCTAGGAGATGAATAGAGTCGGTGATGATGATGATGATGATGTTGAAGATGTTCTGGTCTTCAGCTGCTGGTATCTGATGTTGTGTGTTCTTGTGAGCATGATGAAGGTTTTGATGAGAGAATCTCTCCTCAGTTTTGACATCAGAATCAATCTTTACAGGATCATCTGGATCATCTGAGACTAGACATCATGGTAACACTTTAGAATACTGATCCTTCATTAATGAATAACTACACAGGTACAAATGAGTAATGCATTATTAATACTATAGTAACTACTGTTAACTAACAAGAAACTCTGATGAATGAAGTAATAGTGCTCAGTTGAAGGTGGTAGTTCACTATTATCTAATCACTGTTTTTTCATACCTCAAGAGAACTACTAAGATACAGGTTCATAATTAATGTGAATAATGCATAATGTAATTAATTCTAAAGTAAAGATCATGGTAACACTAGTAATGACTGAAGTATTACCAAATCCTTCAGAAGGAATTACTATTTGGATCAGTATTATAAAGTGAGAAACATGATAACATGATTTGGTAATACTTCAGTCATTGTAAACTTTTGAGGTTTTTGTACATTTTTGTACAGTCGTTGCTTCTGATGTATTTGGTAACACTTGAGTAATTACTAGTGGGTTACTACTAGTGGGATAAAGTTAGAATACTGATCCAAATAAGTAGTAGTTACTTTAGAGTTATATAGTAACTATTCAGTTATTAATATCCAATACTTTACAAAAACTTCAAAAGTTTACAATGACTTCAGTAGTTACTAGTTTCAGTAGTTATCATGCTTTTCACTTTAGAATACTGATCCAAATAATTAGTAATTCCTTCTGAAGGATTTGGTAATACTTCAGTCATTACTAGTGGGTTACCAAGACCTTTACTTTAGAATTAATTATACCTTATGCATCATTCATGTTAATTATGAACCTGTATATAGTAGATCTTAGTAGTTCTCTGGGAGGAATGAAAAAACAGTAGTTACTGATTAGCTAATAGTGAACTACCACATTCAACTGAGCACTATTACAATTTGTTATCGATTAGTGAAGGCGGCATCGCGCTGAATGACACAGACCAGAAGCGCACTCTCTCGCGCACTAATTCTCCTCGTGCCTGAATGGTCAAATGCACACATAGTTGTCAAAATGTCCACCATGTGGAGTATTTCACGTAAATACAGTCGGTTATGGCTTAAGTGGACATAAACATTTGGGTGAAAACAAGATATGTGTCAGTATCCATGGATTCGGTCTTAAAGGGACCATAGCCTATATTTGTCATTAATGTTAAAAAACAACAAAAGATGTTAAATAAATGTACACAAGTTTATTTAATTTGTATCTCTATAGTATTTGTTGTATTATTTTGTCATTTGTTTGTAAATTTCTTTTTATATAACAACAATCATTGGTAATTATGCCCTTTGAAGGTTATTAGACACTGTGAAATTTTTGGTTCTTCAAGTTTGTGACAAGCACATAAAAATGATTACTTTTTTCATTAGAGTAATAATAAAGAAGCTGTCCTACATTCATTAGTCTCACTGTGTTGTGCTTGGAAAACTGCAACATCACCCCCAAAAAAAAGAGAGAGAGTGAAATTAATAAATGTATCGGCATCGGTATCGACAAGTACTAGAAAAAAAGTATCGGTACTCGTACTTGGTCCTTCAAAAAATGGTATCGGTGCATCCCTACCGTAAAGTGTAAAAACAATAATAACTACATCATAATGATCAAACACTCACAGTTTGGCATTATTCCCTCCATACTGTGGCCTTTCTCAAATTTATGTCTTCTTCTCTCTTGTGATGCACTGGTTTGTGTCTCCATTTCTCTCTCTGTCTTCTTGTTTTCTGCTGCTCTGTGATTTCTGAGGCTCCAGCAGTTTTCTGGATGTGTGATTTTATTTCTTCACTCCATCTGAATCTGTTAAAGTCAGATTAATGTAGAATCAGAACATGAAGATATTCAGCTGAAAGAACGACAGAAGAGAGGAAAATAAAGTGCAGTAAACATTAACCATCAGCCTTTTCTCATGTTCCCTTTCAAGGGAACTCGCACTGTGTCAATTGCTGTGGGAACGCCTCTGCGTGATTGCGTCATGAAGCACGTATGAAATCAGTCCAATAGGGTGAACGTCATAGGCGGGTAACGTCACTGACCAGGAACTATAAAGCCTACCCAAAAAAACACTCATTCAGCTTCTGTGTCTTCAGCAAGTGCTACATGTGAACTTGTCTGTCCTATTTATTGTTGTCTGTCCTGATAATACATATATATCATTCAGAATGGCGAGCAAACAACATTTCAGGAAGTGTGTTCATCCCTGCCCTCGCTTCATTATGGGTAGGGATACACAGCAAATGTGTGTTGTTTGTTTGGGAGTCCAGCATGCCGAGGCAGCTCTTGAGGGGGCTGCCAGTGAGCATTGTGAGCAGCTATCACTGAGAACGCAGCTCTCCCGCCGAGCCCTCTTTGAGGATGGCGGCTTGGCTCACGTTCCTCACGGCTCGTGTCCCACTTCTGCTGAGGCAAAGCTGTGCTTCATGTTGTGGGGTTCACAAATGGACATACGGGCCCTGCCCTATCTCAGACTTCACCTGCTGCATCTAATGTGTCAATCTGGAGTCAGGAAGCACGCATTGCGGTTTCTTCTGCTCCGGTTGATACAGTTACATTGATGGGGTCCAGTTCTGAGGAATTGTCCAGTTCCTTTGTCCTCTTTGGTGACGCCATCACATCCATCACCGAGAGGTTCCTGGAGTTGAATAAAACAAGGCTGCAGCACTGCAGCAGTTTCTTCCCCACCGAATCCAAGTCTCTGTGGCTGCTGGGTGGGAGCAGCCAAAGCTGAGTACAAGCTCCTCACACAGGCAATATTAGTAGCAGAGCGTTGCTACTCATACTCCCCCTCAGAGGAGCTGGGAGGCGGGGCAACGCTCGCAGGCGAAGTCCTCGAAGGGCAGGACAGATCTGAGGACCATCATTGCTGCTAAGAGGGCTTCGTCAAATCCCGAGGGTGGTCCCCTCCGAAGTCAAACAGTATTCACCTCATCTAACAGTGCCTGTCTGTCTTCGGTGCCCTCAGGTGGGCGCTCTGCCAACCCCGCCACAATGCCCCCCTTGGGTGGCTCGTGCTCTCTGGTGCAGCCAAGCCAGTCGTTCCCTGCTGGGGTGCCGCTTCAGGGCACTGTGCTGGCTGCCCATATTCCACCAGAGGCCAGCCTCGAGAGGCAGGTTCCCTTATGCTACGTTCACACCGAATGCGTCTGGGGCGTCTGAGGTGTCTGATTTACATGTTAAGTCAATGTAAACGCGCGTGTAGGTGTCCTGTGGCGCGAATCAAGCTTCTAGCGCGGCACGAATCGGCCGTCGACGCGCGAATGGCGCGGCACGAATTGAGCGTTCACGCGGCTGACGCGCGAATTGAGAGTCTGACGCCCGAATTGAGAGTCTGACGCCCAAACGGCCGAATTGAAAAATCTGAACTTTGGCGTAAATTCGCGGCGCGTTAACCAATCAGGGACTCTACTACTTTGGTAGTAACGTGTTTATGATGTGATCAGTGGTGGAGACCAGAACAAAGATTTCACTGTGTGTGGCCACCCTGAGCTCTATGATGTGTCATTATATTTTTATCGAGACAGGAATAAAAAGGACCTTGCCTGGAAGAGAATAAGCGAAGAAAACGGACAATCTGGTTAGTTGTAAAACTTTTTTGCATGATTTTAGCCGTTGATACTAGCCCAACTTCTAGCTAGCAAAAGTCGGCCGGCATAACCGAGTTAAATTGCCGCTACAGGTTTCCAACTGACGAGATTATGTGTTTATTCAGAGGATCTGTGCAGAAAGAGATGAAAGCCCCTCCCATGACGCGAATTCGCGTCTGAACACACTTTGTTTAGACGCGCGAATTGAGCAAATTTTACGCACGTCTGAAGCGTCTGACGCGTTCGGTGTGAACGCAGCATAAGTAGATTTTCTAACAGAATGGAAATGTCTGTCAAACATATCTCAGTAGGTCCTGCACACGATAGAAAAGGGGTATGTGATTGTCCTGCCCATAGTGGTGGGCCCCGAGCAGGCTCTGGTGTTGGCACAGGAAGAGAGACTCTGCTGTGAAAGGAGGCTATAGAAAGGGTTCCTCCTCCCAGCAGGGAGTCAGGATTTTACAGTCGCTACTTTGTTCCAAAAAAAGATGGGGGTTGCGTCCGATTTTAGATCTACGTGAGCTAATAAGTTCAAGATGTTCACAGTAAAACACATCGTGTCACAGATCAGGTCCAAAGACTGGTTTGTCACGATAGGTCTAAAAGACACATACTTCCATGTATCAATCCTCCCACAACACAGGAAGTTCCTGAGGTTTCCTTCAGGAGGCGAAGCATACCAATATTGGGTTCTTCCCTTCGGCCTAGCACTGTCACCCCACACCTTCACCAAATGTGTAGACACGGCTCTGTCGCCCTTGCGAATGCAGGGCATCCGCATTCTAAACTACATTGATGACTGAGGGGGAATCTTTTTCACACGATCAGGGTCATGCAGCGATGCCTTCGTGCCCTAGTCATATGGAAACAACCTTGGTTTCTGTCCCAGGGACCTGTGCTGGGAGCAGTGTTAATTTCGTTGCCGAATAATTTTCGTCATAATTTTCGTCAACGTCATTTTTTCACGGACGAAAACGAAATGATGACTAAATAAAAAGCGTTTTGAATGACTAAAACTATGACTAAAATCTACTATAATTTTCGTCAACGAATAAAAACGAGACAAAAATGAAAGAGAGGGACAATATGGGAAGATATCCAGAGTTGAAGAGACGCACATTTGAAGTGTAATGTGCTGATCTAACCACGGGAAACGCAGCGTTGTTGCACGCTCTACAGGCTCGTCCAGCAGCACATCTTACTGCTGCGCAATTAATGAATAGTGCATATTTATGCCATGCGATTGCTTATAAGCTAATGTTGATGAATTATGTAAACTTATTTTATTTCATAGTTTCTAAGCTTTAGCTTAACCTGAGGTATTAAAATAAACAGAAATAAAAACTTATAGACATTTAAAAGCAAAAACTAAAAGACAAACACAAAAAATTACTAAAACTTTTAACTGAAATTACAATGAAAGCAGAAAAACTAAAAATCAAATCTGATAAAAAATTTTAAACAAAAACTATAACAGTACCTCAATGATAAGTGTGTCAATCCCTGAAAAGTACAAAGCAAAGTACAGTTGGGTGAACATAAACAGTTTGGGGAATATCAGATGTATCTATATCAGTATATAGGATCTGTGTATTGTTAGAGAAATGCTTAATGCATTACAATTTAACTAAATTAGATTTTAGTCGACTAAAATCTTATGAAATTTAGTCAACTAAAACTAGACTAAAACTAAAACAATTTCCGATGACTAAAATATGACTAAAACTAAATGGCATTTTAGTCAAAGGACTATGACTAAAACTAAATCAAAATTTGCTGTCAAAATTAACACTGGCTGGGAGCTCTTGGTCGTCGTGTCACGCTAACGACAGATGCATCCCTCACGGGCTAGGGGGTCATGAGTGGTCGCTCTGCTAGAGGTCTATGGCAGGACCATCATCTCTCTTGGCACATAAATTGCCTGGAGATGTTGGCAGTGTTTCAGGCTCTGAAACACTTCCTTCTGGACCTCAGGGACCATCATGTGCTAGTTCGATCAGACAACACATTGGTGGTCTCATATATAAATCATCAGGGGGACCCAAGGGAAACTGCTCTCAATCAAGGCAGTTTATATCCCAGGGTACCTCAGTGTGGGAGCAGACATCCTGTCGAGGCAGGGGCCAAGGCCCGGGGAATGGAGACTTCACCCAAAGGTGGTGAAGCTCCTATGGGAGAACTTCGGCAGAGCTGAAGTGGACCTGTTGTGTCTTGAGAGACGACTCACTGTCCATTATGGTTCTCCATGACAAACCCAGCACCTCTGGGGCTGGACGCTATAGTACAGCCGTGGCCGAGGTATTATGGGCTTGGTCTCTAAAGGGGGCCCAGCTCATAAGATCAGGTCTCTCAACTGAGGTTGTCGAGACAATCCTCCAATCCAGAGCTCCCTCCACAAGGAAACTCTATGCCTTGAAGTGGAAATTGTTCACTTCTCGGTGTGAAAATCACCAGCGGGACCCAGTTAACTGCCCCATTGGCGTGGTGCTGAATATCCTACAGGATAGATTTTCCACAGGGTTATCCCCCTCAACAATAAAGGTGTACATGGCGGCCTTAGCTGCTTACCACATTCTTTTGAATGGTGTATCTTTGGGGAGACACCCACTTATTACTGATTTCCTTCGTGGCACTTTGAGGCTTAAACCTGCAGATCACATGAGAGTACCAGCTTGATATCTGGCCGTTGTACTACAAGGCCTTTCTCTGGACCCCTTCGAGCCTATCGAAGAAGTTTCTGAGAAATTTCTTACACTAAGAATTGGAGACATTCAAGCCCTTTCGGTATCTCCCTTGTGCTTGGAATTTGCGCCCGTCATGGTTAAAGCTTTCTTGCATCCAAGACCGGGATACATTGCTAAGGTCCTCACTAATACTGTGAGACCTATTGTGCTGCAGGCCTTCTGTCATCCTCCATTTACGACGTCAGACCATGAAAAGCTTAATCTCCTATGTCCTGTCAGGGCTCTTGATACCACAGAGCTGCCATGTGGAGAAAATCTGACCAGTTGTTTGTCTGTTTCAGGTCACCTAGGAAAGGTCACCCTGCATCTAAGCAGAGAATGAGCAAGTGGGTGGTTGAGGCCATCTCGCTTGCTTACGAGTCGGCCGGTCAGCCTTCACCATTGGCTGTCCGAGCTCACTCGACCAGGGGTATGGCTGCCTCTAAGGCTTTATTATCAGGAGTTTCACGTCAAGAAGTTTGTGATGCGGCAGGCTGGTCCTCGAGCTAGACCTCGGCTCCACTCCAGGGGTGCAGGTGCTGTCGTCTTAGTGTGCGCTTTGATTTCACACTGACTTGAAATTACACTTGCTCATATGGCGACGTTGGGATTGTCGTTCCCAAAGCGTTTGACGCAGCGTGAGTTCCCTTGAAAGGGAACATCTCCGTTAAGTATGTAACCTTAGTTCCCTGAATAGGGAACGAGACGCTGCGTTGCCCTGCCATACTCCCAGCATGCCCGTAAGCACCTTGCTTCAGAATTCAGAAGCTGAATGAGTGTGTTTTCGGGCTGGCTTTATAGTTCCTGGTCAGTGACGTCACCCGCCTATGACGTTCCGTCACCCTATTGGACTGATTTCATACGTGCTTCACGACGCAATCACGCAAAGGCGTTCCCAAAGCGTTTGACACAGCGTCTCTTTCATTATTCAGGGAACTAAGGTTACATACGTAACCAAGACGTTCTTGTTCATTCCTCTATGTAGATATGAGGAAAGGAAACAAGGATGGAGTATTCAAAGAAAGATGAATTTGTAAACTGGTTTATTGTATTTTTGTAGTTGTTAAAGTCGAGCGTCACTTTAAATCATGTTTCTCAGCTGCATGAACACAGATCTCTTTCAGCAGAACATCATTCTGTCTTCATTTACACAAGATCAACACTGATAATCAGATCCAGAACTTTCATCTCTTTCCTTCTCATCACAACATGACAGTAAATTACACTTCTAATTTACAAGCTTTATCTAAGAACCATAAACCTTTTTATTTGCCATGCTTTATGAAATAATTCCAATAACTAATCCCACAGCCACCAGATTGTTGTTGTTGTTGTTGTTGTTACTATTATAAATTACTAATATATTTTTATTACTATCTCTGCTCTGTTGCCACTGGTCAGACATTTAAAGTGTATTGTTTGTACATTTTAGTTTTACAGTACTGAAACTTCAATGATGAATGAATAAAAACTCTTCACAAAATAAATATGTGTTTTAATTACCTTGTGATGAGCAGGAAAGAGGAAATATCCACTGCAGCTCTAAGATCTGTGCTGATGCTGTGCTGTTCGAGTTTCAGAATGAGTGAAAGGGTTGATACCTTCTTGTGATGCTATGAACAATCTGAGAGGCAGAGGAGGAGGAGGAGGAGGAGGATGAAGAATAAAAAGCAAGGTATGAGAGTGTTGTCAATCGACCCAAGGGTTTTTACATCATTTCCTGTAATGTGACCAAATGATGAGAAAAAAACCTTTCTAGTGTGTCGAACAAGCAACACTCACACCACACTTTCACACCTTCATCTTCCTCATTCTCTCTCTCTCAGATTGTTCATATCATCATTCAGTTCATCTCTGTTCTCTTCTGAAAGGCTCATATTCTGTACAGTTGGTTTGATCACATCATTAGAAACAAGAGTGAACAATGTTGAGCTGTTGTGTGTAAATGATGACAACTGTGTTGAAGTTGTGTTTATCTTTTGCAGCTTGTGTTTATCGCAACTCAAGTGCATCACAGTGTGTTTTAGTGAGAGAGAATGTGTTTTGTGAGCTTGAGAGTGCATGAGATTGAGCGTATATACAAGAGCTAGACAGGAAGTTGTTTAAGGAAGTGTGTGTCGCTTTCATCTTTTTTACAGGTGTGTGCATTCCTGTGTTGAGAGTTCTGTTGTTGTTGCCTCACTCAGCATTGAAGAAGACCTGTTAATGCTACAGTTAATGCTGTTTTTTTTTTTTGTACTTTTGATGTTTGTGATTCTTATTTTCAGGAATGTTTCCTCCTAATTAATATGTCATAAAGCATCAGAAAGTTGTGTTTGAGAGCAGTTCACGTGTGAATGGAGTGTTTTGAGAGGGAACATTTTCACATTCATACTGAGGTCATCCTGTGGTTTAAACACTAATTCAGGTCATTATATGGTTGTCTGGTATCACAGAGGATTAACCCTAAAGTTTCAGTTTCAGACTAAACCACATGTTTGATCTGTTTAACTGAAAGCATATCTTAAAATATGTCAGTGTCATTAATTTGTTTCAAGATTCACACCAGTAATGTTTTTTTCTAAGGTACATTTCTAAAAGCTGCTTAACCCTCATGATCTGTTCGATTCCTGTTTAAACTCATTATGGTCCGGCTCAATTTGACCCTAACTGGATTCAGCACAATTCCCCAAAAATATGAAAAAAAAAAAAAAAACATACAATCATGTACAGTAATAGCTCTTAATATTAATACTTTTCACACATTAAAGAATACATTTTTGAATTTATGATTTATAAAAATATTTTTAAGCACTATTTTTAAGCACTAGCCCTCCCCTCACCTGTGGGACATTTACCATTATACATTTATAACTATAATATCTCAGTCTAAACCTAAAGTAATCTTGACAAACTATATCATTTGAAAGATTTTAGACTCTAGTTTTCATATTTGGTGACTGATTTTCAAAAGAAATGACAGATGTTACGTCTGGGGACGTATTTTTGGTGTGTGTCTGCTGATTGGTTCCTTAAAATCCCGCGTCTTTTGTAATACCGGACTCAAAGAGGCAGAGAGAGAGAGAGCAGAGATGTTTGGTGTTGTTGTGAATTTGAGTTCTGTAGTAAAATTGTGTTGAATCTCATTCTGGTGTGAACAAACCTGTTGTGTAACTTTTATTTTCTAGACCTTCATTTCTCCTGTTACCTGTTGTTTTCTTGTCTAAGACATTTAGCTACCTTTTTTCTTCTTTTCTTTTTTTTTTTTTTTTTGTGGTGTTTGTAAGCTGGCGTGTGCGCCATTATTTTTTGTACTTTACTGTAAATATTGTAAATATTACCGTGACGTACACTTAAAGGCTATAGGGATTGGCTGCCAATCTTGTTTATTGTAAATATCTTTTCTCCTGTTTTTGCTGTAGACAGGGAGACAGGGAAGACTGCTGTCACTTGTTTCTTTTTCTCTCATAGGTTATTTAGAGTCCCTGGGTTTAGTTAGTGACCCATTTTGTTTATTATTTTGGCACTGCTCAATCCTGAAGAGATTTCCGTATTATTGTACAGTGACAAAAGAGTCCTAAAGAAAAAACAAATTAGCACACAGACTCACGGTAGAAACACTTTCAAGGGCCGTATTCACAAAACCTTTTATCTTACCACTAAGAGTTCTCCTAAATAGCAGTAAAAGTTCTTAGCTAAGAGTTTTCTCTTAAAACTTATTCACAAACCTGCTAAGACCAACTTTTACTAAGGAATAGACTGAAGTCTTAAGCTAAGAGTAAGGGCGGGGTTGAGCTCGTTGCTATGGAGTAAACACACAGTGATTGGCTGATGGGGAGGAGTCAGTGATTTAATCATAGAGATATTGTAGAATGTGTCATGTTTCCACATTAAAATAAAGGTTTTAAAATACAAATGTTGCCCTATTCAAAATAAATATTTTTAATAAAAATGTTGCCATATTCAAATAAAAGTTTTAAAATGTAGGCTAAGTGTCACTAATTAAACTAGTATATACAGTTAATTGTCCACCTCTTGGATGTCTTCATCTCAAGAGAATGCAGAATTCAAGCGACAAATTATGTTTTATAAACAAAGTTTGGGAGAAACACATTAAAACGGTCTTTCTAATCAGCTCAAGAGGAGGAATATATACACAGACGAGAGCCGACTCGCCTATAGTTACTTCAACAGTTTTCTGCATCCCTCCGCCAACCCGCTCCTCACCCTCGGCTGGGGATATGGGGAGAACTTTGGGTTTGGAATAAATTCCAAGCTCGGAGCCCTCGATCCCCTTGGACAGCACACCAAATACATTTATTTTTTTAATTGTTTTAACTCTGTTCAATCATTTGTAAATGTGAACTCATGAAAACCATTGCCACAAGTAATCAGACTATATTTATTTATTTGTTAAAGATTTATTTTTGGCGTCTCATCATAGATTCATATCTATAAATCAAAATGTATTGCATTTATGAAGAAAAAGTTCAGCACCCAAGTCTCTATCCTCTATTGCCTCAATGGTTTTCAGTGTCTTTTGGTGGATTATGAATGTTTGTGATTTGCTCTTAGTGATTTAGGAGTCCTCTTGACTACTCCTAACATTTCACAGATTTAGGAGCTAGATTTAGCGCTAAAATGCTTTGTGAAATACTCTTAGAGCAAAAATTTAGGACTCCTAAAATTAGGACTGACACGCCCATTATTTTTAAGAGTTTCTCCTAAATCGGCAAATTAGGAGCTACTTTTAGCCTTAAGATTTTTTGTGAATACGGCCCCTGATTTCTTTATTTACGTTAACTTCTCTGACCCTAGACCAGGGTCGTAACACAGAGGAACAGAGATATTCTGATAGGTTCATCATTTGTGATGTGGTGCCAAACTATAACACACGCTCTGATTATTTCTGTATGTTTTTATGTAGGTTTTAGGGATTTAATTAAAATTCTTATAACTTATTTTAAAACTTTACTTTTAAAACTTGTTTTACTTCTACAATAATCTGTGACATTTCACCTTTAAAATGATTCCAAACCTCAGTCTGTGCTCTGAAGTACTCAAGATTTTTAACAGTTGTCAGTTGATTTAACAGCAATGTCAAAACACATCAGCGTGTTGAAACGTCACATGTTCATGACCTTAAATAAGAAAAAGTCACAAAATGTCAAGAAAAAAACATGGTTCAACTGGCATTTCAGTGAACTCAAAAACTGAAGCGGGTCAGATTAACATGAGGGTTAACTGTCCTAACTGAACTGAGGTCAGTGTGTCAGATAAAGCACATGATGTCTGCATCTCCACGATGGGTTTTATTGGTTTGTTTAATTCAGTTTTTATTCTAGTGCTGTTACAGTAAATGTTTCAAAGAAATGAAAAAAAAATTGTATTTGGTTTAAATGGGGAAAACAAAATGACAAATTATTCAAATAATTACATGAAACAGCATGTGCAAAAATGATACAAACATCTGCTTGTGTATCAAGAACCTCACATGAGGAGTGTCATCTTTAACAGAGAAAAAACACAATACTGTAACAACTGGATGAAAATAATAATAATAATAAATGTTCTCATTACATATAATAATCTTGTGTTTGAAACAGTGATTATGTAGAATGAAAGTATGTACAGCTAGAAAGAGAGCATGAGAGTAGGTTTTATGGTCAGTTTGAGGTTTTGTACTGAGTTTTGAAAATACACCTTACATGTGAAAATAGTGCCAAAGCAAATGAAAAAACTGTAGTCACACCAAATGTATTATTAACAATATTACAGTTTGTTACAATCTCTAGGACCCATTTCTCAATACTTGGGTCACTTTTTCAAAACTCTTCACACAGTATAACAACAGAGATCTATGTGGATTTATCATTGTTTTGACACAAAATGGATTAAATTACTACATCTTTCAATTTAAATGAATTCTTTTCTCACTTAGACACAAACACCAAAACGTTATGCTCTATACAGGTTAATATGCACGTTTAAATACTCTTAAGTTCAAAACCAAATATAATACAAAACTGGGGCCGTATTCACAAAACATCTTAAGGCTAAAAGTAGCTCCTAACTCTCACGTTTTCAGTCATTCCCGGACTACATTTCCCATAATCCTCCCTGCCAATCACCTGCACTCACTCCACTAATCAGTTAACACTCATCATCACACCCAGCTGCCACACATTACCTGGACTATATATGATAGTCATATCCGATACTGCCTGTTCCCTGCCATTCCTGTTTGCTCCTGTATGACTCCTGCCTGTCTGTACTACGCACCAGTTAATAAAAGCTTGCGTATGGATCTTACTCTGAGTCCCGCCTCGTTACACTAACTTGTCAATTTAGGAGAAACTCAAAAATAATGGGTGTGTCAGTCCTAATTTTAGGACTCCTAAATATTTGCTCTAAGAGTATTTCACAAAGCATTTTAGTGCTAAAACTAGCTCCTAAATCTGTGAAACGCACGTGAGGACTCCTGAGTCACTAAGACCAGCAACAGACAGCAAGATAGGCTAAGATAAGGCTAAGATAAGCAACAGACCCATAAGCTGACTCTGACGCATCACAGAAGATATGGATATCTTTCTGGCTTGAAACATCATCCTTCGGTGCACTGCAATAGCATCTGGGCAAGACTATCTTTTGTAAGTTACTGAGCTCCTCTGCCCATCTGTTCCAAGCATTTACTACGTCTTCGGGTAACTTGGGATCATCCCAATCTCTCTTCTTGTCCCATAGTTGCTGTACTATTACCTTTGCACGTGTGGTGTACGGGATGATGTAGCCAAGAGGATTCCTATTGGCTAGCAAGCACCTTATAAATACTGCACATAGTAACTTCCTTGCAATCTATAACATGGAGCTTATATGACAAGGTATCAGTTTGATAGTTCCACTGAAGTCCAAGAACTGATTGATGGTTTGAGGCATTACCCTTGGTAATCAATTGCTCAGCACTGTCAGATCTGGATGCCGCTGACAAGTGACTTATGGTTGAAGGTGCGTTACTGGCCCACTGCCTGAGTTCGAATCCTCCTTCTGCCAAGATACTCTGTAGATGAAGCAAGGCTCATGGTAGATAAGTTGCAGAGGTCAGTCTTTGCAGCTAATTGTCTACATAAAATGACTTCAGTACAGCATCACGTACTTTTTCCACCAGGATGACTGTTTTCCAGGATATGCTTCTGCAAGGCAAGGACAGCACAACATGGGCTACTAGTGGTCCCAAAGGGAAAAACTTGCCATTCATAGACTCTGGGCTGCATTTCTCTTTGTTGATCTCTCTATAGGAAGGGGTCGATCTTCAGGAAGAAGTCTGATCTGGAGGAACATTCCCTTAATGTCACTGCGGATGGCAATAGAATGTTCTCTGAATCTTAGTAGCACAGACAGTAATGAGGAAGTCAATGCAGGTCCTGGAAGTAACAGTTCATTGAGGTTGCTTCCCTGAAACTGGAATGAACAGTTGAAAACCACTCTATGTTTCCCATAACCATATGGTATGGAATATACCTACTCACTGGAGTGTCTTCTGCTCCTGACTGCAGTTCAGCAATGTAACCTGCTTCAGTCGTTTAATCTCAGCCTGGTAGATAGCTGCTTGATCAGAAGACCTACTGAGGCGACGCTCTAGGCTTCTTAGATGAGGCATTACTGCTGCTTTAGGTGCACAACGAGGAGGCATATTTTAAACTCTGAGCAGTGGGGTAGCATATCGCTGAATCCCATCGACTTCAACTCTGACAGTTCCAGTAGTTTTAGTGACTGCTGGTCTTGTACTAATTGAGTACTCATCTTCTCATCCCTCCAAGGAAGGACATCCATTTGCCAGAGTCTTTCAACTTGTTAATGCAGAGAAGCAGAAGTTGACAAACTTGTGAACAGACATTGTTGCTCTGTGAGGCGATGTTGCAGAGCTTGAACTGGTCCTTGCAAAGTCCATCCAAGGAGAGTTTTAATTGCAGCAGGACCTCCCGGTGGGCCCAAGCAAAACGGTTCGACTGGAGTGATTAAGCGAGGGCAGTCTGATCCAATGAGAAAAACTGGATGAGCAGCTTCAATATCTTGGAAGGGAAGTCCTTTAAGGTGACAGTACTTTTTTCCATAAAGCCTTAACAGGATGACAGTGTACTCCAAGCCCCAGCTCTGATGCAGTGAAATCTCCACTGATTGGATATACTTTGTTTGGCTGACATGCTGGTGAAAGGTTGAAGGAAACAACCGCAACATGCAGGACCTTTAACTCTTGTCTGACTGTGTGCAGGTTCAGGTCCTCTGGCTCACCTTTCAATTTCAGCTGGTTAGCCACAGTGTGCAGCAAAATACTTCATCAAGAATCATCAAAAATGGCATAAGCATTCATGGATCAATCTCCTTACATATCTTCAACAGTACCTTTTGACTTCCTGGGGGCTTGTCAATGAATAACACATCATTGGCGGCCTCCCCCATGATAGGGCTAGCAAATGGATCCTCTCCTTAATAATAATAATAATTCCTTACATTTATATAGCACTTTTCTGGACACATATTGAAGGGGGAATCTCCTCAACCACCACCAATGTGCAGCATCCACCTGGATGATGCAATGGCAACCATATTGCACCAGAACACCCACCACACACTATCTTATTGGTGGAGAGGAGACAGAGTGATGAAGCCAATCAGTGTATGGGGATGATTAGAAGGTCATGATGATCAGAGGCCAATAGGCAAATGTGGCCAGGATGTCAGGGTTACCCCTACTCTTTTCAAAGGACATCCTGGGATTTTTAATCACCACAGAGTGTCACGACCTTGGTTTAATGTCTCACTGCTTTATCCCTGTTCCGTGAATTTCATGAAAAACAAGCAAGTGACACCCATTACATGCTTTGCAGCACATCTTCAGATTACAATCTGATGATCTATGGCCTCGTTCACAGCGCCAACATCTGTTGTGCCCCTTAATCCAATTTTGCCTCTGAGATTTGGAGAGTGGAGAGAAATTGGCACAGTTATTCAATGAGTGTTTGTTGTTATCACAGTAAGGTTTTGCCATTGTGGTCTTAACTGTGACAGGTGCTGAAGGGGATTTCTCAGTGCCGAGTAGAACTTCTGTCCCTTTGTGGAATGACTTTACCTTCTTTGGTGGATCCTGAGATGACCAGGTTGAGTAGGGTACCAGAGCGGCTTGCATACCTTGTGGAATCTTCTTGCACTTGGATTTCATGTTCTAACCAGTCTGAGAAGTCAAGGAGGGCAGGAATCTTTACATCTAATGAATAGATGAATCTTCTGAAACTGCTTCTCAGATCATGAGGCAGTTTACTCAGAAGTCTGGACACATGAGATCCACATTTTAATTCCACTTTGCCAGGCTTACCTAGTTGCTGCAACATTCCCACCAAGGATCTCACTCTCAGAGCATACATTCAGAAGGTTGATATCTCCTGTGTTGATGCTCGATCCCCTCCATCAGTTCCACTATGCGTGAGGACGTTCCCCAGTTGTGTTTTAGGATGCAGTGTCTCATTCCCTATTCTCATGGAACCAGGGTTACAGTCGTAACCTGAGACGTTTTATGCGGTAATAATCGGGGAATGCACTAATTAGTGTATAGGCAGTGCTCACATGGTAAATGGAGCACAGGTGGTAGCCAATGTTTCCTCTAATTTTTTTCTCACTGAGCAAAACTTTTCTCTGTTGAGCGAACATTTTGGCCACCTGAGAAAAAACATTCTATATATCAGACCTGTACAATGAACGTAAACACACACACACACACACACACACAAAAAAAATGGTTTTATCATGCAACTGTAACTTTTAACTTTAATGTGCCATTTCTATTTTATTTGACCCTTGAAATAACTTAGTGATATATTAAATCATATTTTTGAAAACAAGCAGTTCAGTCACTAAATGAAACACATTTTAGGTTACTTGAGATTTTTTCACATTGCTGTGTTAACTGTACCAGTCTTGACCAAGAAATTCTATTAAAAAATAATTAAAAAATCTCCTGCAGGACAGTTCAATTCTTTATAATAATATAATATAAGCAGTTACACTGGTTTGGGACAACCATAATGTGTTTTTGTACAGTCAGTTATTAGCAACAGACAGTGTTAAACCATCAAAATGACATGTTTATTGCTTATGAATTTCCCAGATTTTCTATATGATGAGGTTTCAAGATTTTTAGTGATTTTTAGTTTTTAGCCATAAACAATTCCCTTGTGAGATCAATTTTTCACATTATAATATAATATAATATAATATAATATAATATAATATAATATAATATAATATAATCTTTAAGTATTTAAACTGATATACAGAATTATATGCCCACCACTCACACAAATCTATTTAAAATGAGGTATATAACTGGTGTATTTTGACTTTGCAAGCTACATCTGTGGTGGGTGTGTAACTGTAAATGTCTCAGAGTTTTGTTAATAATCTGTGCCCATCATCTGTTATTTCCGCCACTTTTCATTAAAACATGACGTTTTATTTCACATTTCACATTCACTTCTCGTATTGAGGTATTTAAGTCCGCAAACATGACAGTTTTCTTACCATGACTGATTTGGCTCAGGCCCGTGACTGATTTAATCCTTTCTTTAATAAAAATAAATACAAATAAAATGAAGACGATCACCCTATTGAATATATTTATGAAGTACAAATCACCAAATAGAAGTAAGAGTCACAGAGACATCAGTGTTTCCAGTGTTGCACATTTAGAAGTGTTTCAACCATTACAAGTCAGTTTAATGAAAGTTAAGGAATTATCATAAAACTGGAGACCACAAAGGAATTCATTAATCACAATATTAATCATTGCGAACAACTTCCATTCGCAGAATTAACGCATATGGACACATTTAATGTCATATATTTCAGAAATGCAGACAGATGATCTAATCTTGACAAGCATCATGTTTTCTCTTATTTGTGTCTTCATCTCTCTGTCTCTTCTTCATGTGTTTACTTCTAATGTCCATCTACTGAAATTTAAACAATAAAGCAAATATAAAGAAAAACAAATCAGTCTTAATCTCTTCTGTAAAGATCTTAGTGGAAAGTCAACAACGGAAAATTTAATTTCCAGTAGCTGTGATGTTTCTTCACCCACTTCATCGTCTGACGCTCAAACTTCAGCAGAAAACGCCTCTGCTTTGAGTCTGTAGTGAGTGTTTAATCTATGTTGTTTTCATCACAGTAAATATCATCAAAGATTCACACAATTACATTTGGAAATTGGCAAGCTTTGTTTCCAAATAGAGATATCCTGTCAGTTATAAACTTTTGTAAATCCAGCCAGTATAATCACA
Source organism: Megalobrama amblycephala (assembly GCF_018812025.1). Classification (NCBI taxonomy): domain Eukaryota; kingdom Metazoa; phylum Chordata; class Actinopteri; order Cypriniformes; family Xenocyprididae; genus Megalobrama; species Megalobrama amblycephala. Next base: position 40,048,115 of record NC_063061.1, read on the forward strand.
ATGAAAGAATTCAAAATGCAATATTTAACATCTCGCAACTGCAAAGCATCAGTGTGTGAACAGTGATCTTGCACCTGCATCCTTCATTGCCTATATTTCCTTTACAAAAACACAGTTCCTGCACCCGTGACACTCAAACTTGTCTACACACACACACACACACACACACACTTTGAACATAGTGGTTATAATCTAAGATAAATCACTTATAATGTGTAGAGTTCATTATATTTGGTTGCAAACAAAATTGCAAAGTAGAAACTATATCTATAGAATCTGTGTCTATAGAAATCTATAGATGTATCAAATTATTAATTGATTAACCATTAAAATCAACTGGATTAAATAATAAACACATGTATTAAATTGAACGAAAAGAGATCAAAAGTTTGATAGTAGCTTTATGAAAGGCAGTTACTGTGAATGAAACATTTATATTGACAAAACACTTATTTTGTGTAGTGAAAAGATTCTTTGTGATTTTGTGTATTGTACTAACACAACTGAAAATATGCTGAAATGTTTGAAAAAAGTGCACTTTTGATCATCTGTTGTGATATTAGTACTAAGAGTTTTGAAAATGTCCGCTTTGCTTGTGAAAATTGTACCAAAGTGAATAAAAACTGTAATCTGTGTTTACATAGCTAGAAATATGAGATATTTATTGTTTACTAATAAACTTAATAAACATTACATAGTGATTAATAGATCATTATTTAATGTAAATTACTGTTGTTCACGCAGTCATGTGTGATAGATAACCATTATATTTATATTACAGTTTTTCTCAAATGATTTGACACGTTTCTCCAAATTCGTTCACTGTTCTCAAAACAGTTAACACAGTCATCTGAACACTGTTATTTTAATTTTTCATTAATTTGAAAACTTATTTTCAAAACACTATACAAAGTTATAAACAGATGATCTAATTATGATGATTAGTTATAATAACATAAACACAGCTTTGCATTTCTCTTGTATGGCATTTAGATATCAAAAACAAAACTCTTGACTTTCTCTAACTTAAACTTTGTCACAGGTTTAGTCATGACATCAGTGGGTCAATACTCCATTGTTGCTTTACCGCCACTGAGTGCTGATCGAGTGAAATGATACTCTATATTAACATGTTTACATCTCTGTCGACACACTGACTTCTTTGACAGAGCAATTGCTCCTCGGTTATCTTCACAGATTTGGCTCATACAAAGTTATTTTTCATGCTGTTTAACAACCAATCAGCATTATTGTATGCCACAAGTTTAAGTTTTTCAAGTTCATGATCAATTGTTCCTTTTTAAGAACCTCATAACATGTTTAACTGTAGATCAGTGATGTTCATTTGGATCAGACAGATATTAAGATGACAACCCAACTTGGATCAGGTCTAGTACAGGTCATCAGATCGATCAAACAGCCTCACGGTACCTTTTCACCATCACTGTTGTAGTCAAGTTTATAACCGTCTCATGTTTTTTTTTAACACAAAAATAGTTACACAACTTAAGGGGGATTCAGTTTGCCTAACAACAAATTAAGAAGGAAAAGATGCTCACCAAATGAATTAACTATTCTTTTATACACCCATGAAAACAAAAATAATCACCACACAAAGAGAAAATACAAGAAAAAGACAATCAATCACATTATTCAAAACAATGTAATGGATAGGTGCATTGCAGAAGTTGGACAATAGGTTGCACAGTTCTATAATGTGAAAATGGTGGTGTGAGAGAGTCTTAACTGAGGGTAGAAAGTTCATCAAACAATGTCCAAAGTCGAAGTTGTCCCTTAGATGATGAGTAATCCAATTATTGACGAATTCGCTCCAACCAATAACAGTTCTCAAGCTCCAGACTTTTCCCCATCAGGTACAGCCATAAGTAAGCCAAAAACCACAAGCTTACATCCATCTGGGCTTTAAATCCATATTGAGCTCTCACCATACGGTGTTAAAGTCACTGATCAAGGGTCCTAATAAAATACATACAAATAAACTGTATCAACCTTTGAGCATCAAACCCAACACAGCTTACATACAATTGCTCAGCATATATCAACAAACAAATCCAATAACGTCTTGACAACAAACATTATCAACAGGCTGACAACAGTCAAGTTTAAATAGCAGGAAAGAAAAAAAAATCCTTACTTTAAGTTGAGCTTGAAATTGAACATTTCTCAACCAGGACATAGCACAAATGCATTAAAGCCATGCTTCCTACTGCTGCTGTTCTGCTAACTTCCTCTAAAACCTCACCTTTACTTAAGGAGCTCAATTAGGTGCCATCGCACCCCTAGCAGTGAGGAAGAAAACTGCAGACAAAAGACTTAGTAACAGGCATGTCTGTTACATATCCCCCTCCTCATTGGAACACTTAATACATCCATAAAAAGGTTTCAAATTTTGAACATAAGAATCAGCAGTGACCTCTGTACAAGGTTGCATTTGTTGAGATTCAAAGTCAGTCCCGCTTGCTGCAGACAATTGAAAACTTGACTCAAATGCTGTAAATGCTCCTGTTCATCTTTGGAATATACAACAATATCATCGATGTATACAAAGCTACATCGTCCTTTAATGTCTTTTAGCACATATTCTATTAATCTTTGGAAAGAGGCAGCGGCATTTTTAAGTCCAAAAGGGAGCCACAAGAATTCAAATTGCCCAGCAGAAGTAACAAATGCGGTTTTAGGAATGCTTTCTACTGCTGCTGTTCTGCTAACTTCCTCTAAAACCTCACCTTTACTTAAGGAGCTCAATTAGGTGCCATAGCACCCCTAGCAGTGAGGAAGAAAACTGCAGACAAAAGACTTAGTGGCTTGTCTATTACAAGCTTTCATTCACATGGTGTTGACCAGAGTTCACAGTCTGACATACTGAATCTCTCTAGTACCTTGATCTCTAGAATCTCGTATCTCTGAATCTCTTTGAAATGGAACTTTTCTGACTCATTTTTATGACTCACTTTGCTGAAACTCAATTCCTAGTAAATCAAACATTTACTAGGAATTGAGTTTCAGCAAAGTGAGTCATAAAAATGAGCTTTCCCAGATCTTTCATTTTGTATCTTTCTGTCAGCATCTATTTCACATAATTCATTAAATCATTGTTACTGGCAGCAATAATCATATCATCAACCTAAAATTATTACAGTCTTTCTCTCTGTTTCAGTGTGTTTACTGTATGTGATCAGCTGAATTCAGTCATGTAACATTTTGTTTTAAATCATACAGTGAATTGTTCAGCTTGGAGACTATTTTTTCTCCTACGTCTGACTTCACTTCAAAACCCTCAGGCTGTTTCATGTAAATCTCACAGTCATTTGGAGCATGAAGATAAGCAGTTTTTACATCCATCTGAAGGAGGTCAAGATCGCATTGTTCTGTCATTTGCATCAAGGATCGTCCTGAAATGATATTTGCTGTTGGGGAGAAAGTTTCTTTGTAATCTACTCATCACCTGACCACATCCTTTTCGTGACATATCTGTCCTTGTATGTCTGAGTCTGCATTTTTTTTTTTGATAGCATAGACTCATCTATCCCGCTGCATGTTTACCTTCTGGTAGTGACGTTAAATGCGACATCTTATGACTTGAGGGAATCCCCCCTTCATTGCCCACATCTGACTCACTTGAACTTCAGGAGAAACCCCCCTGCTCTTCCCCACTCACCATCATGAACAGCACTGTGGCAGCAGTGGAGTCATTCAGGTTCCTGGGCACCACCATCTCCCAGGACCTGAAGTGGGACAACCACATCGAGTCCATTGTGAAAAAGGCCCAGCAGAGGTTGTACTTCCTTCACCAGCTGAGGAAGTTCAACCTACCACAGGAGCTGCTGCTGCTACTTCAATTACCATCTGGTTCAGCTCAGCTACCAAATCTGACCTCAGAAGACTACAGAGGGTAGTCCGGTCTGCTGAGCGAATCATTGGCACAACCCTCCCCACTCTCCAAGAACTGTACTTATCCAGAGTGAGAAAAAGGGCAAAGAAGATCACTCTGGACCCCTCACATCCAGCACACTCCCTCTTTGAACTGTTGCCATCCGGTCGACGCTACAGAGCCCTGAACACCAGAACGACCAGACACAGAACAGTTTCTTCCCTCAAGCAATCCATCTTATGAACACTTGACAAACACGGAACACACAACACTATTACACATTATTTACTTAATTATATATATTTTTTATTTGCTTATTTATATTTCAAATTTGCACACATCATAACTGTACATACAAATTGTCTATATTATATATTGTCTTTTTTGCTCCTTTTTTGCACTTTATCCATCTTGTAAATTTGTATATTAATCTTTATTCTTTTTATTATGTGTCTTGTCTTGTCGCTGTCACTCTGTTGCACTGTGGAGCTTCTGTCACTAAAACAAATTCCTAGTATGTGTATGTTGTGTTCTCTTTACATTGCATATTTTGCATTGCTATATTATTAATGTCCACTAGGTGGCACTGCGGTGTTTTACATGTTCCGATGTAAGAAGGAGATAAGAAAAAGAAATAGATAGTAAAAGAAATGCTAAGCTATTGCTCGTGTTCTGCCTGCTTATTATTATGACTCCTCCAACATAACAAGTGGCGACGAGGATGTTAAGATGGCCCTGCTCTCTTTGCAACCCCCAGTAGCGTTCCTGGAATGCCCAGGTGAACCGAAACTGTCCTTTGATGCGTGGGAAAAGTTATTTCAGAACTACTTGCTTGCTATCGGTGGAGAAGAATTTTCTGCCGAGAGAAAGAGAGCTTTGCTGATACACTGTTTAGGAACAGAAGGTCAACGAATCTACAATACATTGCCTCTCACCGCTGATACATACGACGGATCTTTACAAGCACTGAAACAGTTCTTTTCTCCTAAGCTGAATGTGGTTTCTGAGAGATATCGCTTCAGACAACGCGCTCAAGCCGTGGGTGAGTCCACTGATCATTACGTTGCAGCGCTTCGTGAACTAGTGAAAACATGCGCTTTTGGCAATATTGAGCATGAAATGATCCGTGATCAGATTGTAGAAAAAACGTGCATGCCTCGAATTCGCGAAAGACTGTTACTAGAGCCAGATTTAACCCTTGAAAAGACTATATCTATTGCAAGACAAATTGAGTCGGCAGTAGCAGATGCCAAAGTCATTGCTGAAGGGGAATCAAAACAAGTAGCAGCGATTCAGAAGCAAGAAAAGACGCGAATGCACAAAAATAAAACGAGGATTAAGTCGAAGGATGATAAGCGTGTGAGGGGACAGCAGCAGTGTTACCGCTGTGGTTCTGCTAACCACCTTGCAAATGATAAATCCTGCCCTGCTAAAGACTGCAAATGTAGAACATGTGGAAAAATCGGACATTTCTCGAAGGTGTGCAAGACAGCATCAAAGTCAGTTAATGAAGTATGCTTACCTGAAGTAACAGTACTCTGTGTGAATGACTGCCATATAGATGATGGAGCTCCAGTGGGTACTTTTACCATAACTACGCCCACATCTCCTACACAGACCTGTACCATTAGGATGATGGTTGATACAGGGTCTGGTGCATCAATTCTACCGCAACACATCTTCAAAGAACATTTCAGTTCATGCGTCCTGTCACCACCGAAAATGCAGCTTCTGACATACTCAAAGGAGAACATACCAGTGTGTGGTTACCTGAGACTGAATGTGACATACTATGGAAAAACTGTTGCTGGTGAGTTTAACATAGTCAAATCAGGAACTCCTCTCATTGGACGTGACTTATGTAAAGCACTGGACATTGAGATTAAGGGTGGTTGCTTGATTGAACCTGCTACTAACTGTGCAATGCTTCAACCATCCAGCATTTCACTTGCTTCTACTGATAGCCCTGTTCCCATACCAACTGTTGCTGGATTTGGATGCGCTAAAAATTTCATACACAAAGTGAAGATCCGCCCTGGAGTTAAGCCTGTACAACAAAAACTCCGTCACTTACCTCTATCAGTGCGAGCAGCAGTGTCAGACGAACTCAAGATGCTAGAGGAGAATGGCATAATTGAGAAGATTGATTCATCTGAGTGGGTTTCTCCTATCGTAGTCACAAAACGGAAGAACAACACAATTCGTATGTGTGTCGACTTAAGGGAACCTAACAAGGCTGTGGTACAAGATAGTCATCCTCTACCGCTGATCGAAGACATACTGTCTGAGTTGAATGGATCAGTGATGTTTTCTTCTCTTGACCTTAAAAATGCATACTACCAAGTACAATTACATGAGGAGAGCAGAGGGCTTACTGCTTTCATTACCCATGAAGGCCTATATCAGTTCTGTAGAGTACCTTATGGACTGTGTTCGGCGCCATCTGCTTTTCAACGGATGATGACCATGATATTAAAAGGCCTTGATGGTGTACAGTGTTACTTGGATGATGTGATCGTCCATGGTGCGACCAAAGCCATTCACAATGCAAACCTCAAAGCTGTTCTGCACAGGATTAGTGAAGCTGGTCTGAAACTGAATGCAGACAAGTGTAAGTTTAACTTGACGACACTTAGCTTCCTCGGATACAGACTGTCAGCTGATGGCTTGCACCCGGATGATGCTCATACTACTGCAATAACAAATGCACCCCCTCCTACTGATGCAGCTACACTACGGTCATTTCTGGGTCTTAGCGCCTGGTACAGTAAGTTCGTGCCTGCCTATGCTACTCTGGTTGAGCCAATGAGAGCCTTACTTCGTAAAGACTGTGAATTCCACTGGACTACTGCAGCACAAGAAAGTTTTGATCGAGTCAAACAGGCAATAGTGGATAGTCCTGCTCTTTCATTATTCAACCCCAACCACAGCACAATACTCTCTTGTGACGCCTCAGACTATGGTGTTGGCGCTGTCTTGACTCAGCTGGACGACACAGGAACAGAAAGAACCATTGCTTTTGCTTCACGCTCCTTGTCTGATGCTGAACGAAAATACTTCATCGTCGAGAAGGAAGCACTGTCATGTGTCTGGGCTGCAGAGAAGTGGCGTACATGGCTGTGGGGAAGAAAATTCCTACTACGCACTGACCATCAAGCTCTTACTACTCTTCTCACAAGTAAAGGAAATAGTCGAGCTGGTTTACGTGTTGCCAGATGGTCTGCACGCTTAATGGAGTTTGACTACGATGTTCAATACAGACCTGGTTCATTGAACAGTGTTGCTGATTGCCTATCAAGACTGCCTCTTGCTAACACTGAACATGACTTTGCAGAAACCATTGAGTCTGTTGCTATGATTTCTTTTGCTTCCAGTGCAATCTCCAAGGAAGATTTCCAGTCTGCATGCAACAGCTGCCCAGTGTTCGCAAAACTGCGTACATACCAACAGACACGTTGGCCGAAACACAAAAAGGATGTTGATGCGGATTTACAGGGATACTTTCCTGTCCGACATGAGCTTGCTGTCGTGGATGGATGTATTATCATGGGAACATACCGTCTCTTGGTACCAGAATCATTACAGAGGAAACTCATTGAACTGGCACATGAATCGCATCAAGGTATAGTCCGTACGAAGCAAAGACTTAGACAATTTTACTGGTGGCCTAAGATGGACAGTCAGACTGAAATTCTGATACGCAACTGTCATACGTGCAAACAAAATGACAAGTCTGCAGTTACACATGATGCTCCTCTCAACCCTGTTGAATTGCCTTCTGCTGCATGGGAAAAGGTCTGCATTGATATTGTTGGACCATTTGAAACGGCACCATCAGACTGCAGATACGCAATAACGCTCGTGGATTACTTCAGCAAATGGCCGGAAGTCGCTTTCGTGTCCAGAGTTGACACGTACTGTTAAACAGTTCTTGACTACTGTTTTTGCTCGGGAAGGAAATCCAAAAGAGTTGGTCTCAGACAATGGACCTCAGTTTATCTCGTCTGAGTTTTCTGAGTTTCTGAGAGAGAGAGACATCCGTCATTTCAGATCTGCTGTTAATTACCCACGTGCGAATGGAGAAGTTGAGAGGTTCAACAGAGTCCTCAAAGACTGTCTACAAACTGCTTCAATTGAAGGAAAGCCTTGGAAGACTTTCACTCAAACATTCTTGATGGACTATCGAAGTACTCCTCATGCTACCACAGGTGTTACACCATCTGAGTTACTCCATGGTCGACGTATGAGAACCAAGTTACAAGTCATGGACTTTCCTGTAAAAGAAACTGACAGAAACATGATACGAGAACAGGTGAAAAGGAAACAAGACAAAGTTAAACACTACACGGATTCCAGAAGAAATGCAAAGCCTTCAAGATTTCAACCTGGTGATCTAGTTCGAGTTAAGAAACCTTGGATGGTAAAGAAGGGTGATCGGAAGTTCACACAACCAAAAGCTGTTGTACAGAAGAAAGGTGAAGATTCCTACCTGCTTGATGATGGTAAGGTGTGGAATGCCTCACGTCTTGCTGAACTGCCAGAATCGAGTGGACGTGTTACTCCTGCTGAGGTACAACATGGAAAGACAAGTCCAGTGAATAGGTCTGTTAGAGTTAGACAAAAACCTGTCTGGACCAAGGACTATGTTTTACATATGTAGGGATATGGAGAACTTGAGATAGCTGTGTGAATATTTGAATGAATAACACACACACAAACTGTAAACATTTTTATTTCGTTGTTTCAATAATACTTGTTTATTCTTGACTTGTTTATTTATGTTGTGTTATACAAACAGCTGTTTTCTTTCTGAAAAGGGGAAGATGTTGTGTTCTCTTTACATTGCATATTTTGCATTGCTATATTATTAATGTCCACTAGGTGGCACTGCGGTGTTTTACATGTTCCGATGTAAGAAGGAGATAAGAAAAAGAAATAGATAGTAAAAGAAATGCTAAGCTATTGCTAGTGTTCTGCCTGCTTATTATTATGACTCCTCCAACATAACAGTGTAAACATACCTGGCAATAAAGCTCTTTCTGATTCTCTTCTTCTTCTGATTCTCATAGCTTCCTTTAAAATGTTTTTGGTACACCCCACACAATAGTCAACATTGATTAGAATCTGTCCATCACACTCAAGTCAAATCACCTTTATTTCTATAGTGCTTTTTACAATGCAGATCGTGTCAAAGCAGCTTTACATTGATATCTGGTAAATAACTTTAACTGCACAGCAGCTCTAGAAGAAAATAGTGTCATTGTCCAGCTCAAGTAAGTTCAGTATTGAATCATTCACTTGTAAAAATCAGTAATTAGTTCATTCATCTATATATCAGCACTGGAGTGAACAGTGATGTCATCATGCAGCTCAGTTCAGTTCTCATACAATGGTGTCAATGCAGACAGATCAAAACACTGTTGAATATCAAAAGTCCCCGACTAAGCAAGCCAAAGGTGACAACAGGAAGGAACCCAAACTCCATCAGGTGGCAAACAGGTGATAAAAATGGAGAAAAAAAACCTTGGGAGAAACCAGGCTCAGTCGCTCAGTTCTCCTCTGGCCAACAGCGAACAGTGCTTGATTTTGATTCAGGCAGCGTTACAGATCAGAAGTCATAGTAAACCGACCGGCTTTAACTTTTCCAAGACTCCATCAATGGTAACTGGAGAAAAATGACTTCACACTGATAGTGCTCGGACCATTGGATGGCTGAAATTGTGCTCCATGACACACCAAATTAGCTTAACACTGCATCATTAAGATCATGGCTCTGTTAAGGGCACAAGAAAGTAATTGCTGACCTAATTGTTAGTTCATTTGCTCAATCATGTATTTGCTATAACAATGAAAATATTTGAAAAACAGCTGGAATTCTTAGAATTTATAAAAAAAAAAAAAAATAATAATATTGCCACACTGACAGCTCAAGAAGGTGTAATTGTGCAAATAACATATTGTTTCATTTTAAAATATATGTTACATTCACCGTCTCATCCTGTTCGTTTTTGACTGTCACATGCTCCTTTGTTTTCAGTTCCCGCCACTCACCATGGACACTGATTACACTCACAGCTGTTCGCCATTAGTTTTGTGTATTTAAGTTCCTCCCTGTCCTCAGTTCAGTGTCCGGTGTTGTTCATGTTACGTGTGTTCTATGTATCCTGTTTCTTCCTGGTTATTAAACTACTTTATGTTACTTGTATCCTAGTTCCTCGTCTTCCTTGGAGTGCTATTGTAACAATATATATAAAAAATTTAATCCTAAAGTGTTTTTCAAGTGTAATATTTCTGTAAAGGTTAGGAACAGGAAAAGTGGACGTTTCTGTAGAATGACCCAGAAGTATTTTGATGCTGAAGTTCTCCCATCTTTAAATTTTCTTAGAAATCTTCTTGCATCTTACTTGAAAGAATCATGTGCATGTTTTACCTCATTTATTATTATTATTATTATTATTTAGAACTATAGTTATATGAGTGCTGGAATGGACTTTTCTTGTATTTCTCGTTTTGTGTATCTTTATAGAATCAGTTTTATGTGAATCTTTGTGTGCTGACATATTGTCCAGGACTGCCTGATAAAAGAGATTGATATCTCAATGGGATTATTACTGGTAAAATGATAAAACAAAAGATGGATAAATAAATGAGATACTGAGCTGAATTCAGTCATGTTCATCAGTCTTCATCTGAATCTTTATCCATTAGCGCCACCTGCTGGTGAACACTGGCACTATTATAAAATCATTAATTAACAATACCCTTAATTTAGAAAAGTATTCTTCAAAATATCCTATTAAATATTAGATTTCACTTGTTGTAACATAATATCCTATCCTCATCATTACCTTTCTTTTGACACTGAATCATAAGTGATGTTTTGTGGCTGCTGTAACACAATGCCTTTCAAATACACATGAAAAAGATGAGTAAAAACAAAAACATTATATGTTCAGTAAATTGATGTTTCAGGATTTATTTTCATTCACTCTTTCAGTTCAGCTGCCAGAGAATAAAGAGATCAAGTTCACCTAAATATAAAAATATAAACTGATCCATGTCAAACACAGTGCTGTTGTGTTAATTATCTTCTGATTAATAAGGGTTTAAATATATAAACTCCAGTTAACTGCATTCAGGTGGTATTTGAACATAATTAGTGAATGCTGTCAATTCTGAATATTTAATTCATTTGAGATTAAAGAGTAGTTGCATTAAATAGAATTAAGATCTGGTTTCACAAACAGAGTTTAGATTAAGCCAGGATTAGACATTAGTTTAATTAACGTTTAGCTTTTATGAACGTGTCTTAGAAAAATATTACTGGTGAATCTTGAGACAAAACAATGACACGGACATATTTTAAGATGTGCTTTCAGTTAAACAGATCAAATTTTAGTCTGGGACTAGATTTAATCCTTGTCTGTGAAACCGACCATGTGTTTTAAATGATGTAGGATAAACGTTTGTTTCCATCTTTGATCATCAGATGGAGCAACTAGATTTCACTGCAAACTCAAAAGCCTCTTAGTTCAGATTAGAGACAGTGATGATGATGATCCAGTTATAACAACTTTTAATCAATAGATGGAAAACCGGAATACAGGCATTTTAAGTATATTATTTGTCAATTCTGTCCTGCATAGAAAGTAATCACACCAGTTTCCAAGAGTTTATCATCTCAGTAAGAGAATATTAACATCTGAACTCAGTGAACACACATTTGAATTTGATGTGTGAAGTTCAAAACTGCATATTTAATATTCATATTCTAAATCAAGTTAAATATCATTCCATACTAAAGGTCTGTAAGTTTGTGCTGAAAAGATCATCTAGTGGTTAAAGATGGTAATAACAGTTTTGTACTTCTAATCTACTTATTTCATTACAGTAACACTATAGTAAACTGTAAATAACCAGCACACGTATTAATCAAGGTTGCTTTTTATTTTATAAACTGCTCTTTTTGTGTCAAGTGAGGTTACACAGCCACGTCTGTTAGCTAAATTAAATATTTATTGAGCATTGCAAAAAAGCATTTAGACATTTAAGAATACATTTGTGACTGAGAACACTTTCAGGTGTAATGTCGTAAATCCACTTTCATGACCTTCACTAAGAGTTCATCAGAATCAAATAATACAGACATGAATCCCTGCTGATCATGTGCTTCACGCAGCTCAAAAACAGAGATCATGAACGAGACACTTGGATAAAAACAGCTTCTGAACGGAAGTAAAGTAATGACACATTTAAAGATGTCAGAATAAAGTGCCTGAAGTCACAGAACTGGTAAAACTCTAGACAGTTTGAGCAACTGCTGCCATGAACATCAGCTCAAACAGAAGGACAGTGTGATCTCAGTGTTTCTGCCCCAGTTTAACACAGTTCAGTGCAGTGACAGTCATGAACACTTAAAAACAGTGTTTTCACAGGAAAATATTAGAGTTTTGTGTTCCAGTCTCAGTCTGAATCATCGACTGACAGTGATGAAGAACATCCTGATGGTTAGAAGAGAAAAGCTGCTGCTTTCTGAAGAGAAAAACACAATGTTAGAAATCAAAACATGTTTAGATTTATTCTGTGATCATGAGTGAATCTCTCACCTCATCTGTCCTTCTGGATCAAGAGAGACTGAAATCAAACAAGCTTTGAGTGAGTCGCAGGATTTCACTTTCATTCAATTATATGTATTCAGTTTAACTTAAAGCCCAATGTAAGAACAGTCATTTATTATATATCTGCACTGCACAAATCTTATAAACATCCACATCATATCCAGATATTGTTCAGTGTCAAACTTTCTTACACTTTGGTCGATTTTTGTCGAGGCTGTTTTTATGCTGCCGATTACGTTGTTTTCTGAATCCACGGACATTTTCTTTTCCTCTATTCATTGTTTTTTTCTTCTGCGCAGGTTTGGATTCATCTGTCTTCTTTTTTTTTTCTTCAGCTGTGTTTAGTTTTCTTGTCATATTACTGGCATAAAGTCTTACTTTTCTTATTTTGAGGTTTCAGAGAACATCTGCAAAACACAAAATATATATTATTTAAGAGAAATCATGTAGTTCTGACTGGACAAATATAAGAGTGATCAGATATACAGTGCAGGCCAAGAGTCCACAATCTGAGATAAACCTAGAAAACATTTTGGATTTTGAAATATTTAACATTCTTCACTTTTTCAGGTCAGATATAATTAATCAAAGGTTCACAAATGACTGATTATTGATTAAAACTCCTAAAAAGAGTTTGATTTTCTTGCTTCGACTGAAAAACACACAATGATCTTTTAAACATATTCAAATCAAACCAAAAAAGCGACATACTAATTAATTCTCTAGCGAATGCTTTCCACTCGAATTCTGCAATGTCTTTAAAGAGTTGATTTAAATCAGAGTTATGCATTATCATAACAAATGACAGGATAAAACACTCACCCAGATCCAGATCTGGAAATATGTATTCCTATTTTAACTCCTGCATCAGATTTGTTTTGTTTCATTTATATCCTCGGAGAAGACGTCTACTAAAACATCAGATTTGATATAATCACAGCGGAGAACAGCAGAATCCAGCAGGAAATGACTGAGGAAATATATCAAAAAGCTTCTGTGACGCATGAAGGAATGCAGAATGTGAACTGGTTTAGCCTCTTTTTCCCCTTTAAAATCGATCTTGTCTTTAATATTTTACAATAACTGATGAGCAAGCTGATTTCATTACAGGGTTTGTCCACAGCAAGAATAAAGCCATTTAATATCCTGTATGACATCACACAATGAGTTCATTTCAATCAGCAAATAAAAATCTCGTTTTCCACAAAGTATTTGCAATATTCATTGCATTTCAGGAATGTTTGTTTTGCTACTGGGTGTAACACTTCACTACTGATTAATCCTGATCTCAAGGTCACTCAGAGCTGAATTCAGTGTCAAGGCTGTTCTTTTTTGACTGATTCAGGATCAGATCTTTTGGGAGATGAAATCCAACCACATAATCTCCAAATGTGCAGGAAAATGAGCATAAAACACACATCTGAAACTAACTCAGCAAACTAACTCCAAACGCAAAATTGATTTATAACTCTTTAGTGGAATCTAAACATTAACTACAGCAGCCAAATGAAGTCTAACAGAGTGTGTGAATGACATCATTCAAAGCAGTCATCCATAAATAACACATTACTGATAAATGCAGTAGTGTAGAGTGGCGACCTCATGTGGTGATCCACAAACCTGAATTTGGTCATGTGACCATAAATGCAACTGAATAGTCCTGCTTGCAGGCAGTGAATTTTCTGGATAATTGAGATGCATATATGCATTGTAGGGTGAATCCTTCAAAGCAGATCATATTTCAACAATCAAAGAAAAAGAATATTTTTGTTGTTGTTGTTGCTTGAAATATATCTATTTGGCAGACACTTCTATTTGAAATGGAGAAACACACACACACACGCACATACTGTACACACTCTCTCTCTCTCTCTCACACACACACACACACTCTCTCTCTCACACACACTCATTATACACACACACACACAAACTCTCTCATACACATATATTTATACACACACACGCACACACACACACACACACACACACACATATATATATATATATATATATATATATGTATGTATATATATACTAGCAGTCAAAAGTTTGGAAACATTACTATTTTCAATGTTTTTGAACAAAGTCTCTTATGCTCATTAAGGCTGCATTTATTTAATAATAAATACATAAAAAACAATAATATTGTGAAATAGAATAGAAATATTTAAAACAGAAATCTTTTGTAACAATAAACACTACTGTTCAAACGTTTGGGGTCAGTAATTTTTTTTCTTTCTTTTTTCTTTGTAAGAAATTAATACGTTTATTCAGCACAGATGTGTTAAATTGATAAAAAGTGATAGTAAAGCTTTATATTGTTAGAAAAGATTTATATTTTGAATAAATGCTGTTATTTTTAACCTTTTATTCATTAATGAATCCTGAAAAAAGTATCACAGGTTATAAAATAATATTAAGCAGCACAACTGTTTCCAACATTGATAATAACTGAGTATCAAATCATCATATTAGAATGATTTCTGAAGGATCATGTGACTCTGAAGACTGGAGTAATGATGCTGAAAATTCAGCTTTGATCACAGGATATAAATTATATTTTAAAGTATATTAAAATAGAAAACTGTATTTTAAATTGTAATAATATTTCACAATATTATTGTTTTTTATGTATTTATTATGAAATAAATGCAGCCTTAATGAGCATAAGAGACTTCAAAAACATTGAAAATAGTAATGTTTCCAAACTTTTGACTGCTAGTGTGTTTATATACATATATATATATATATATATATATATACACACACACACACACACACTCTGAAAAATGTGGTTAATTCAGGACAATTGGGACATTTTTCCCAGTCATCTCAGTGGCAAAAGTGTCCAAATTTACCTGAAATCACCTCTATGCATTGCAACTTGCACTTGTAGATTTTTAAATAATTAGTACATAACTATATATGTATTACAGAATATAAAGGTTCAGCTTAATAAGTATAAGCTATAATAGATGTGCAGTTTCAATAAAAACACTGATATTCTGGAAAACATACAGGCTAAACTCCACCCCACCCAGCAGTCACACAACACCAGATTACACACGCCGAACTCTCTGTTTTTAAGACGGACAGGCCCCGCCCATCACGTATGTAGGCGGCTCACATCAAATGCTCTGTTTTGAGATGTGGGCGGAACGTCGAGTGACGCTGGCCAATCAGAAGCCTCTCCACCTCAGCGAGTCCAGAGCGCCGCGCCCCAGTCTGAGACGCGCACCGACAGAAACAAACGGTTGCAGAAAGAAATACTGGACACAATCCCGGTCCCGGAGAAAACCTCGAGCTCCCCGCCTGTCCCCGAGCCGCTGTGATTCCAGCCGCACATTTAGACCCAACAGAAGCGTAAGTTTGAGTCCTACTTTTGTTTTCTCTCTATGGATTATTCTCCTCAGGGTTTTAGTCGCGCGGCCTCAACGTTAGCGCGCGAGCTAGTGGCGTAAACGCTCGCTTTCTGCAGGACACACGCGTTTATCGTGTTTGTTTTGACATTTTTTGTGATTTGGAGGTCACTTGACCGTTTTCTGACACGATCGAGAGTCTCGGTAACGTTTATTATGTGTAGAAACAGGAGCGCGGAGGCGCGCGCACCCAGGAGCTCTGGACAGGACAGTCGCGTGAGGGCCACTGCAACTCTGCACGAGCACAAATGAAAATACTGAACGTCACTTTTGAAGTTGGAAATATTTTGTTTTCTGCGAAATGTGGTCATGTTTGTTGCGTTTCTTTGACTTTAGAAACAGCGTCTTTAACGCAGGTTATGTT
The DNA here is from genome assembly GCF_018812025.1 of Megalobrama amblycephala. Lineage (NCBI taxonomy): Eukaryota > Metazoa > Chordata > Actinopteri > Cypriniformes > Xenocyprididae > Megalobrama > Megalobrama amblycephala. Next base: position 40,064,411 of record NC_063061.1, read on the forward strand.
AATTGACTTTAAAGTGATATTTGTTATGTCATCTGCGACATTAAATTCATATCAGGCATTTTTTTATTACTTAAAGCGCATTTTCAACCTGGAATGGACACTAAGTGGCCATCCAGACAGTTATAGGCCGTGCCTGTCTGATATATCAGTTTATCATCGGTTAATCACTAATTCTCATAAGGCCTCTTGTGTTGTGGGACGTGTGTGTTTTTGTGCTGGTCACAGATTGGGCTCGTGCATGTGTCTCTGGTGTCCTGACAGACTGTCAGTCAGAGAAACAGAAAGACTGAAGCGTCTGTCTGAGGGTTTGAGTCATAAGGGCATTACAGATCTGTAGGGCTGCAGTGTTTTTATAAAACTGTGGCAATATCAATATGATACATAATGCCATTAAAGGATTAGTTCACTTTCAAATAAAATTTCCTGGTAATTTCCTCACCCCCATGTCATCCAAGATGTTCGTGTCTTTCTTTCTTCAGTGGAAAAGAAATGAAGGTTTTTGATGAAAACATTCCAGGATTATTCTCCTTATAATGGACTTCACTGGAGTCCAAATGGATGAAGGTCAAAATTAGTTTCACTGCAGCTTCAAAGGGCTTTAAACGATACGTTTAAACGAAACATTTTCATCAAAAACCTTCATTTCTTTTCGACTGAAGAAAGAAGGACATGAACATCTTGGATGACATGGGGGTGAGTAAATTATCAGGAAACGTTTATTTAAAAGTGGACTAATCCTTTAATATAGCCAATTAATATAGTTCTTTATTATCTTTTCGATTGCCAAAAGTTGTTGCAACTTACCTATATGCTTTTTTTTGATACAATAAAACCAACGCCATCTTTATTGTTTGTGTCACTGCATATTAAGTGCTGATTTCAGATATGATAGTAGACATTCTATTTCTGAGATGCGCCAATCAGAACAGACTGGGCCGTCTGACCAATCAGAGCAGGGCAGGCTCTCAGAAAGGAGGGGTTTAGAGACTCTGAATCTTTGAACAAATCGTTTTTCAGACTCCATGAGAAATGAGGTGATGTGCGATGTATATTATGAGAAAATTAAATTGTTTTTTTTTTTACCTTGAATGCATGTAAATCTATTGTAGGAGACTCCAAAACAATATTAGGAACCTTTTAAAGGGAACCTATTATGTTCCTTTCCTTTCACAAGATGTAATATAAATCTCTGGTGTCTCCAGAATGTGTCTGTGAAGTTTCAGCTCAAAATACCCCACAGATCATTTATTATAGCTTGTCAAATTTGCCCCTATTTGGGTGTGAGCAAAAACACGCCATTTTTGTGTGTGTCCCTTTAAATGCAAATGAACTGCTGCTTCCGCCCCCTTTCCAGAAGAGGGCGGAGCTTTAACAGCTCAACAACAACAAAGCTGGAGAATCTCATGCAGCCAAAATGAGGATTGTCAGTAACGGTGTTCAGCCTTACATTGTTCAAACCGGAGTCGACACTGATGGAGAGACTCAGGAAGAAGTTACAACTTTTAGAATGAAACTGGACGTTTCTGAATGGTTAGTGGATAAATGTATGTTGTTGCTGTGGAGTTGATTCAACTCATCCACTAGCATGTGCCGTCATGTTCATCTTTTGTGTTGAATTGACCCTCCTTGGTGAAGCAGTCCGGTGTAAAATGACGGCATGACAACAACACTCTACTACAACAACCCAACATGGCCCCGCCTCCTTTGTTGTGTGTTCTCTGGGGCGGGGTTTATGTAAATTTTACGGTTAGTGATGTCACCAACCCAGGAAGAAGCTCGTTGTAGTCCCTACCAGCCATTTGTTGCGATTTCTGTAAAAGAAAATATCTCCTTTGCATTGAACTTTGAGTGTCGTAACTTTGCAGATGTTGTTTATGATCAAACGGCAACATTACACACTAACTGAAGTTAAACAAGTGAATTTATAATCAACCACCCCTTAAAATAGCATCTTTACTATAGAATGAGCGCTCACAGGTGTGTGTTTGTTGACATATTATAATGGTGGCTCATTAGTTTAGTGTTGAAGTGATCAGTTTTATGAATTATTTATGTTTCAGAGGTGTGATGGATTGAGTGAGCAGTGAGTCAGCACACTCCTTCTCTCGCCTGCGACCCTCTAGAGGCACGAAAATGTGTTTCTCATTTTCATCTCGCGTTGTTTAACTTTTTCCCCTCTTCCTTTCTCCACCCTTTCTGTTGCGTAAATTCTCATACGTGCAATGCTCTGTTGCCTTAAACAGGAAATAGTTTGTGTAGCGTGTGCAGCTGTTTGCTAAGCGTTTGTCTTGCTCAGTATAAAAACTGTTTGAGAGCATCTAGAGTAAAACACTGCTCTCTTCCAAAGACTAAACCTCCATGGGCAGCAGTTTAAAGCACAAAGCAAAAAAAAGTCTATTTGTAATGTTTGCAGAGTGATTATGCTGCTTTAAGATGCTTACTTTTGGCCAAATTATACTTTGCAGAGAAAGAAATCCTGTAATGCATTGTGACAAACTGTGAAATCCATCCATGGTGGACGAAGCAAGAGAAATGTTGTTTATCAAAATACTTCTAATCCATTCACTGCCAAAAAAGTATTACTTATTGGCAGATAAATAAAAGTATAATTTATTGTCAATATGTAGAGTGTGAAGGGTGCGGTCTATGTAGACATCAAGGCATCTCACTAAGTACTGGAACACAGCCCATATGTTTATAATTAATAATTCATAATTATATGGGGGGTTTTCAATGTGCTTTATTTCTAAACTGATTTCAGAGTCAGGAGCTTTAATTCATTTTATCATGTCATTGGTGTTATTTGAAATATTTGCACAGCGTAAGGATGTTTGTAGGAGTCTCTGTGTTTGGTGTTTGGTGTATGTGAGTTATGTAGTTTATGTGCACTATTCAGATCTACTGGTCCACGGCCACATTTAGACCCCGCCGTGTGCCAGGAATAATGCAGACGGACAGTGCCATGACATTCCACAAATACACAACATGTGATTTAAGATGTTAAACAGCTGGTGTGTGCTGTGGTTACAGTTTTCAGACGTAGGCAAACTTTGTTAATGTACAAATAGAGACATTTCAGGGCAAGCTATTTCGGGTAATTAGCTATATTGCATACTGTAGCGATTTTGAGTTGTGACAAAATGTGTGTATACACCAATCAGGCATAACATTATGACAGGTGAAGTGAATAACACTAATTATCTCTTCATCACGGCACCTGTTAGTGGGTGGATATATTAGGCAGCAAGTGAACATTTTGTCCTCAAAGTTGATGTGTTAGAAGCAGGCAAGCGTAAGGATTTGAGCGAGTTTGACAAGGACCAAATTGTGAAGGCTAGACGACTGGATCAGAGCATCTCCAGAACTGCAGCTCTTGTGGGGTGTTCCCGGTTTGCAGTGGTTAGTATCTATCAAAAGTGCTCCAAGGAAGGAAGAGTGGTGAACCAGCGACAGGATCATGGCTCATTGAAGGCTGGCCCGTGTGGTCCAATCCAACAGATGAGCTACTTTAGCTCAAATTGCTCAAATTGCTGGTTCTGATAGAAAGGTTTCAGAATACACAGTGCATCAGTTTGTTGTATATAGAGCAGCTGCAGACCAGTCAGGGTGACCATACTGACCCCTGTCCATCGCCGAAAGTTGAATGCCTGATTATGATTGGCTGATGAACATTCTAAGGCATGCAATTATTTTCCAGTAAACGCACGGCTAAAGTAGTTCCAGGCAGGTTTTGACCGCATTACAGTTCCATATCACTTTGCCAAATGATCTCAACTATTTCTAAGGTTCTTAAAGCCTAATAACAGACATTGATCAAGCAAAGAACTGACTGCATAATGGTAATCTTCACGTTTTGAATCTTTGAATTTTAAAACGTAGAACATTATGATCACACCCACATAAACTCTCCGTCCCACACACTCTCACATGATCACTGCTCCACGCCCTCCCTCACATCTGTGTAGTGTTACGGGTGAGATAATTCACACACTTCTACTGGAAACTAGGTCAATGAGGAAGTTCCTCATGAGTCGGTGATAAGATGCAAATTCATGCAGTTGAACCCCTGGGCAGCTTAAAGAAAGATTCAACAAAGCCCACCAGATCCTAGAACTGATCCTTTGAAAGTTTGATTTTAATTTTGCTGTTTTATTCTTTGTCTTCTGCCCTCTTCTTACTCTTTTCCACAGCGTTGCATCCCATTTTTTTTAGTCTTTTTCCAAATCTGAGGTGTGATAAAATGGGGGTTGCATGACACTTTGGTAGTTCAATGGCCTCTATTTTAATATACTCTAATGATGTGAATATGGCAGACCTGCAAAATTTAACAGCTCCTGCTGCAGTTAAGATTTTATTTTGTAGTTCAGAACGTTTTTATGTTTTCTGTCTTCGCTGTCTTTCTGTCTCCATATGAAAGACACACTCTTCCTCCAACTCTGCAGGTGTTCCAGTCTTATATGCATTTATAAACTGATCTTGGTTTGTTTGGCTGCTTTCAGCCACTACAGACTCTCTCTGATCGCCTGCTGTCCGGTTTAACCGTGCCAGGGAGTTCTGGAACTGGTTTTGGCCCGTTCGGATGGGCTTTGGCCTTCATCTGAGCCTGCTGGTGGGCTGAGATGGATTTGACTGCCATTTAGAAACTGTCAAGAAGCCATTATTGATGCAGGAAATTCATGCAGCGAGATCTGGCTCATTTGCAATGGCTTTACAGGACTTTCCAGTTGGAGTTTTCTTATTTTCTCCATGGAATTTGTAGGAATTTTAAGGAAAACACAATTGTTTAGACGTTTTTGCAATCGATATTGCTGACAGTCTGCCTGCTGATAATGAAACTTTCCAGATGTTTCCAGACAGAGTTCAATCTTAAAATGTGGCCAGAGGGAAAACGAAGGATAAAATGACCGTGGGGGCTGAGAGGCCGTAAAGAGTCAAAGATAATAAAAGTGTAGATGTTGATCATGCAGAGTGTTCAGGAGTGAGTGTTTCAGTGAGTGGGCAGAAAACAGGACCACGAGTGACCGTATACTATTACATAATCCTACAGGTTTCCATGGAAATGTTTTGTTTCCATAGCGACTACAGTCATGCCTACACATCTCTGTGCTCTTAACACATACGCAAGCTTAATATAACGCTATAATATAAATCTCTGGGCTATAAACATCACTTCTGTCTGCTATGATAACATTTTACTGTTAAATGAGCTCCGCAAAATGATTTAACAGATTAGAAGGGATATATATATATATATATGTAGGGATGCACCAAAAGTTTGTCTACTGGTTTCTTTTACTCAAGGAAAAATTAAAAAAAATGCCATAAAATGCCATGTTTTTCCAGTTTTTGGGGGAAGACTGCATTTCATGGCATTTTCAGGGAAAGGAATATTCTAACAGAAACCCGGTATTGAAAAAAAGAGCTATTTTACATATGATGAGATTCAATCTGCACAACTGTGGAAGTTGCACAACCAGAAAATGCAAAAATGTCCTAAAAATGTATGCATTTGCATTTTTCGAAGAATAGTAGCCTTCTATTACCTGAAGAAAAAGCACATACATTTCATCTTTTTATTTATTATAATTGCACTTTTTTTGTTGGTACAGTTGTGGTTTTGATTAAACTATGCTTGTTGAATCATTTTTAACTTAAAACACATTCTTACATTTAATAAAATCATTATAAAAAAAAAACTCAGTAGGAAATGAATTATGCAAATAGTATTAACAAGGGCTGCAATTTTATCGCACGCGATTTCACAAAGGCTGTTATTATTTTATGTGCAGCTTGTCAGAGCTGTACAGCTCTGTGATCAGTAGTAAAAGCCAGATATGCCCTGCTGCCGAAGTAGAACATGCATCATTCCAGGAAATCCCATATTATCGCTGTAGCTGAATAAACAGAAGATTGAAACACTTTGATTGATTAAACATGATTAATACACACAACTGCCTTATTCTGTGTAAGAAGCCACATCATCTCACAGAAGGATGCTCAACTGTCATTATGAAGTGAGTTTGGAGTAAAAACATGTTAAATTTGTTGGACAAGATGTTAATAAATGCTTCTCATGTCTGGAAAGATGTTTGACGCGTTTTGCTTTTTCAAATGCACATTATAAGCGATTCAAACTCACAGTGCTTTCAGATGGATTAGTATTTGGAGCCATAGTTCATTGTCAAGCCGTGCATAAAAAATAATCGCAGCTTTGCCATTTCATAATCACACTAAGCCAAAGCATGATTTCAGTGGTTTTTTTCCCGAATCAACCGATTAATCATGCAGCCCTAATATTTACTTATTTCAATTAATAGTAAAATTCAGTCAAATTGAATTGAATAATCCTTACATATCCTAACGTATAAGGAAAATAACGGTAAAGTCTTTATTTTTGTTTTGTTTTCGTGCACAAAAAGTATTGTCGTCCCTTCATAACATTAAGGTTGAACCACTGTAGTCACGTCGACTGTTTTAACGATGTTTCTACTACTTTTCTGGACCTTGAAAGTAGGGTTGCACGATTATGACAAAAATCATAATTGTCGATTTATTCCCTTAAATTGTAATTGCGATTATTAATTACGATCACAATTTACATTGATGTTTTGAATAGCTTTATGCCATTGTTTGAAGCAACTGCCTTCCATAAACAATCTAAAAAACACTCTTCCTGAAAAACTTTTATTGCTTTTTATAGCATTAAGCCACAAATGTGAAATTGGTTTGGTTTTTGGTTTGGGAAAAAAACATTAAGATAACCTGTAGAAAGAAAAAAAATGCATCTTAAGCACAGAATAATGTAAGTGGACTTTATTTTGTAATTGAGCCTTTGAACGATTACATAATTGTGGCATCCGTAATTGTAATTATGATTACAAATAGATGTGCAGTCCTACTTGGAAGTAGCAATCGTTGCTTTTTATGGGAGATAAAAAAAAAAAAACCTCTTGGAGTTCATTAAAATATTGTAATTTGTGTTCTGAAGATGAACAACATGAGGGTGAGTAATTAATGACATTTCATGTTTGGGTGAACTAACCCTTTAAATATAGATTAATCCTGATTAAAGTCACAAAAGTTATTCAGTCAAGAGCAGTGAGTATTTTTTTTTTTTCTCTTTGATTTAACATTAAAAACACAGACAACAGCAGGAATATTAGGCTCCTGTCACTTTAAGAGCTGCACGGATCCAATATACTGTTACGCGTGCGTGTTATTTTTAAACTGTTTGTGCTCACTTAAGACATAACTGACTGTGTTCATGTGTTTATGAGGATAAGTGTCAATACTGGCGTTTTGACATCATTTTGTGTGAATATGTCTGTTCAAGCATAAGAAGACGTGAAAGAGAAATAAATTCGGCATTCGCACGCTGTCTGAGAGGCTGCTTTCTGGGCGAGCGCTTTGGACACACAACTTTCGGCTCGCAATACAGTCGGCTTTCGTCTGCGCTATTCTTTGACCTCGGCTTGGCATGTCATGGCCTTTATACGTATTGGAGATGTTCCTTCCATGGGACAATTATTGTGTCTGGACTGGTTCTGATTGTACTGTGAGTCAATTAGGGATAAAAGCTTTGTTCGGTCCTAAAGGGTCACTGCATGTCTGCAACTAATGCTAAAATCAATCAAAAGCTCAACGGAAAAACCAGTCGCTGCACTATGTTCCAGTTGGCAGGGGAAATACTGGAATAAAGTGGTTGGATTTTCATGGAAAGTTTGGTGTTGATAGTCACATGATATTATCAGAAGTCCGAGATAATGAGAGTATTTTGGTTCAAACAGAAGCAGGAGGGGTTTCCAATCATTGTCTGTTCTCTGTGAGGGGTGTCATTGTATTTCCTTTCTCAACAGGAAGTGACAGAGTGCATGAAAAATAGCGTTCTTTATTCTCTGATGACTTTGTGCTCGAAATCCCAGTGTTTATTCAGAATTATGCATGAAGAGGCTTCTGTATCTGAACCCGTCCGAGGCCTTTTTATGATGGCGGTGGAAGCTAAAGCATCTCTCAGTGTCGGCGCAGTTACCAAGGAGATGAACACAGAAGGGCTGCACTGCTGCGCTGTAATTCACATTCTGAAAGAGAGTGGGAGGAAACTCTGGAGAGAGGGAGAGAGACAGATGCTGTGGTGTATTAAGCACTATTTCTAAATGACATTTGAGGTTTGCAGTGAATGCTGCTCCACACAGAATCATCTCTGCTTATGCTGAGAGTTTGGGTCACTTATAATGTGCATTTGTGAACGCAACATGTGCCAACCATCTTCTCAAACTTGTATTGAGAAGTTGAACAGTTGTACTTGAAAATGTACTTTTTCTTAAATTCCCATTTTTATTTTACAGTGAAATGTTACAGTAACAACAACGACCAAGTCATATTTTGTTTAATATTTTTAATAGTAATAATAATTGTGCAGCCCTACAAACAAGCACAGCAGTTTTTTAAAGCTTTTTTTAATCAGAAAAATCATGGTTTAATTTTTTTTTTAATTTTACAGCGAAATATTACAGTAGCAGCATTTCTTAGCAATATTTCAAAGAGTATTATTATTATTATTATTAATTGTGCAGTCCTACAAACAGCAGCTTTTTTTCTGTCAAAAAAATGTTTTTTTCTTTTATTTTGCAGCGAAATATTATGGTAGTAACTTTTCTTATTTTAATATTTTTAATAGTAAGAATAATAATAGTTGCATCCCTACAAACAAGCACAGCAGTTTTTTTATTGCATTTTATCACAATTTCAATGATCAAAGATCATGACTTGATTTTTTTATAGTGAAATATTACAGTAGTAACATTTCTTATTTGATATTTTTAATAATAATAATAATAATAAAAATTGTGCAGCCCTACAAACAAGCACAGCAGGGTTTATCGCATTTTATCACAATTTTTATCAGAAAAATCATGGTTTGATTTTTATTTTTTACAGCAAAATATTACAGTAGCAACTTTTCTTTTGTTTAATATTTTTAATAGTAATAATAATAAAAATTGTGCAGCCCTACAAACGAGCACAGTAGTTTTTTATTGTATTTTAATGAAATTTTTATTAGAAAAATCATTGTTTAATTTTTATTTATTTTACAGCAAAATATTACAGTAGCAACTTTTAATATTTTTAATAGTAATTATAATAATAATAATAGTAATAATAATAATAATAATTGTGCATCCCTACAAACAAACACAGCAGTTTTTATTGCATTTTATCACAATTTCTATCAGAATTCATGACTTGATTTTTTTTTTTTTTATAGTAAAATATTACAGTAGGAACATTTCTTTTGTTTAATATTTTTAATAGTAATAATAATAATAATAATAATAATTGTGCATCCCTACAAACAAACACAGCAGTTTTTTATTGCATTTTATCACAATTTCTATCAGAAAGTTCATGACTTGATTTTTTTTTTTTTTTTTTTTTTTTTAGTGAAATATTACAGTAGGAACATTTCTTATTTTGTTTGGTATTTTTAATAATAATAATAATAATAAATTGTGCAGCCCTACAAACGAGCACAGCAGTTTATCGTATTTTAATGAAATTTTTATTAGAAATATCATTGTTTAATTTTTATTTATTTCACAGCAAAATATTACAGTAGCAACATTTCTTTTGTTTAATATTTTTAATAGTAATAATAATAATTGTGCAGCCCTACAAACAAGCACAGCAAACCTGGAATTTTTAAATCACATTTTAAATCAAATTTTTTCAGAAAAATTACAATTAAATTTTTAACCCCCAAATCTTGCAGCCCTGCCACACCTTTTCTTCATCTGTCGCTTTTGATCCCCCTTTAAAACATTTCTAACTATAATAAAGGCACAAAGCCCAAAAATATTCAACTGTAATTGTTAAAGCTATGTGCATTGAATTCTTGCTGTCAGAATGCATGAAATGCACTTTCTTTTCTCCATTCATTTTAAATCAACAGGCATTAAGATGCAGAGAAACACATTTACATGTCTTAACAGTTCTGCCTCTGTACTGATTAAACTGGCTCATTTAGGGTGCTTAAACTGAAATAAGTGGATTGCAGAGGATGAATGAATCTTCTGGCTCTGGAGTGTCTGCAGATTGAGAGCAGAGCAGCTGTCCGGAGCTCCAGAGTTTCATTACTCAATGCTGCAGTTATTTCCTGTGCTGGGCTGAAATGAGCCGCCCGTGAGTGTTGACTTCATGCTGTAACACTGTGCTGCATTGGGCAGGTTGTGTTGTAGGTTCTGCTCGGTTTTAAGGTAGAAGACAGATATGTTTCATAGCAGCGGGTACATGTTCATGTGGCTTAGAAACATCAGCTTACAATCAGCAACAAACCACTTAGACGCACAAACGACATTAGACGATCAATAATGCTGAGTCAGACAGACTGACTCCCTTTCCTTCTCTCTCTCTGTGCCCTACAGTGTCATTGATTCTCCTGCAAATACTCTTGAGCATATGTACACGACACTAAAGGCTTTCTAATCATAAACCTAAATGTATTTGAGAATTTTTGTCTTGTTTTAATCTTAAATGTTTTGTATAGCTTTTTGTTATTCTTTGTTCTCACCATAAATAAAGTCTTATTGCTGACATGGAGTTAGTGCAGGTAATTGCACATCAGTTTTTGAGCTAAATGCCAGTTTCTCTTGCTTAATGGACGGAGAAAGCACATTATGTCCAGAGCACTTGATAGTAAACGGCCGTTATGGCCACTCACACACTCCCGCTGTGCAGCATTCTGTCTCCCATGCCCTTGTTTTAAAAAGGCTCTCAGTGGGTCAATCTCATGTCCAGATTGTATTTCACCTCAAAATCAAATGGGGAATCAAATGCATTTTTTTTTAAAGCTACACTATGAAACTTTTGGCTCTCTAGTGGCTGAAGCATAAAACTGCAAGTTACTGGAGGAGAAACATTGTTTTGGTAATTAGACGAGTAATTATTTTGTGCGGATGAATCTGATGGCTTGAGGTGATGATCATCTAATCAGATGATCGCCTTATCAGTGCGAATGTCACTTACGACATCAAAACATCTTCAAAAATAAAACACGGACGGATATCTGGAAAAAAAAATATATAATTTTGAATCTTATGAGCAGTTAAGTAGCTTATATGCCACTATTGTTTTGAGATTTTTATTTTAACGAATGCTGCAAAGGTTTGGCAATGCTGACATTAGGCATAATTGCTATTCATATTATATAACAGTGGAAACTATAACTTAACAAGGTGGTTTATAGGCAAATAGTCCAAAGATGTAAATTGTTTAGAGATTTTGTTTGTTTTGTGAACAGAAAATGTGATTCTATGCAAATTATGTTGATTCATGTTTTATTACAGGTTCTGTTGCTTTACCTTTTTGCTTGCAAATTCTTTTCGGTTCGAGTATTTAATTTGAGTATACAGTATTAGTCTGACCTTCTTTGTTTTACTTACAGATATGTAGTAAATACGAATGGACGAATGATTATTACCATATGCTTACTGTAGTGATTAAGGGTAAAGATAAACACTGTTTTGAAGATGATAATACGCTATGTTACAAAAGAAGTCAATGTAAAATAAATCTAGAACATGTTTGTAAGTATGTACTTTCGTTTTTAGCGCATAGTCGAAGTATGCAAATTCCCCCCTGAACTTTGACCTCTGTTGCAGGTGTGTGATGAACGGAGACTCAGGTGCAGGGGTGGTGACGGCCCCCCCTCCCACCAACCCCCCTCATAAGGAGCGTTATTTCGACCGTGTGGACGAGAGCAGCCCGGAGTACCAGAGAGAGAGGAACATGGCGCCGGACCTGCGGCAGGACTTCAACATGATGGAGCAGCGGAAGAGAGTGTCCATGATCCTACAGAGTCCAGTGAGGACACAACACACATTTACATAAATGCATAAATTATATACTAGTCAGAAGTTTGGAGTCATTACGATTTTTTAAACACTTTTGAAAGAGTCTCTTCTGCTCACAAAGGCTGAATTTATTTGATCAAAAATACAGTAAAAAAAGTGAAATATTATTACAATTTAAAACAGATGTTTTCTATGTGAATATATAGTAAAGTGTAATTTATATCCAGTGATCAAAGCTGAATTTTCAGCATCATTACTCCAGTCTTCAGTGTCACATGATCCTTCAGAAATCATTCTAATATGATAATTTGCTGCTCAAGAAACATTTATGATTATTATAAGTGTTGAAAACCATCTTCATATTTCTGGTGGCATCCATAAAGTTCATTCAGCTCTCAATAAACCCCCTCGTGACTGCCCAGCAATCATATGTCCATCTGAATGTGTGTAAACACAGAGGGGATTCTGTTTATGCAAGCGGACAGTCATGGGAAGAATAAAGATGCTCTTTATCCAGGCAGAAATCGAGGGAGAGACCGAAAGGCAGCTGATTTTCACCCATTCTTTTCTCTTAATGTCCTCTGTGCTTGAAGGAATGACAGAAACCTGCTGCTCTCATACTTTTTAGGCCAAGTACCATCTTCAATCATGAAGTCACTGTCAATGTTCCCTCTAATATTTTAAATCAGCATTCAGCAAATCTCTTTAAGTGCAAGATTCAAGGGTTCGTTCAATGAAAATCCTGTCATTAATTACTCACCCTCATGTCGTTCCCCACCTGTAAGACCTTCGTTCATCTTCAGAACACAAATGAAGATATTTTTGATGAAATCTGAGTCTTACGGGTGTGGATCGACACGAGGGTGAGTAATTAATGACAGAAATTTCATTTTTGGGTGAACTAAACACCAATCATCATAATTATGTTCCAGCGTATAACTCGTCCCACACTGTTTGTGCTCCAGAAGCGAATGATTCCTCAAGTCATACCCAGAATAGTTCTGGCTGTAATTGTGTGTTCTCCTGTGTTTCAGGCGTTCTGTGATGAGCTGGAGTCTCTGATCCAGGATCAGATGAAGAAGGGAAAAACTCCCACCAGTTTGCTTGCCCTGCAGCAGATTGCTGACTTCATGACCACCAGCGTCCCCACCATGTACCCCGCCGCCCCGCAGGGAGGCATGGCTGCCCTTAACATGAGTGAGTATGGGAATGTCCTGCATTAAGCTGCTAAATTTCACACTCTTAGGTGTCTTTTTTATAAACATAAATCCATCAAATAATAATAAATCCAAAAAGTAAAAATATACAATCTACTCCACGTTACTGCAAAAAAAGTGTTTTTTAAATTTAGAGGTCACGCCTTGATGTATTGATGTATTGACCTTCTATTCAGTAATATTACTAGTATAGTTTTTATTCATTTTTAAAAAAAATTCTTCTATTTTAATCTTGTAATTTTGATGCCTGTCATTTTTTAAGTTCAAATTTCATTTTTATTATATTTATTTTTATTTTAGTACTTAATACTTAGTTCTAATATTTTTTTTTTTTTTTAAGTTTTAGTAATTTTGTTGTTTTTGTTATATATATATATTTTTTTTTTTTTTTTCAGTTTGTCATTTTCATACTTAGTACTAATATTTACAAAATATAAGTATTTCTATATTTTCCATTTTTATTGTGAATTTTAGTAATTTTGTGTTTTCGTCATTTGTATTAGTTTTTGTTTATTTGTGTGTATATATATATATAAAATTTATTTTAGGTAGTTTTAGTAATTTTGTTGTTTTTGTCATTTTTTAATTACTTAATTTTTTAAAATATGTATATATTGTTTAATTTTGACAGTTTTAGTCATTTTCATAGTTAGTACTAATATTTAAAAAATATATTTTTATATTTTCCATTTTTATTTTAGTTCATTTTAGTAATTTTGCATATTTTTGTGTGTGTGTGTGTGTGTGTGTGTGTGTGTGTGTTCAGGTTTGGGGATGGTGACTCCAGTGAATGACCTGAGAGGTTCAGACTCCATCGCTTATGATAAGGGAGAGAAGCTCTTGCGCTGTAAACTCGCCGCATTTTACCGGCTTGCCGACCTTTTCGGCTGGTCTCAGCTCATCTACAACCACCTGACTGTGAGTCTGTCACAGTATATACAGCACATCTCAGCAGGACGTTTAATATGTGGGAATTCAATCAAATCTCTCTCTCTGTCTCTTCAGGTCCGGCTGAACTCTGAACAGGAGCGTTTCCTGATTGTCCCTTTTGGTCTTCTGTACAGTGAAGTCACTGCCTCCAGTCTGGTAACCCTGCCTTTGCTTTTTCCTCAGCCATCTGATTGGCTCTCAGAATATGACTGACATCAGACTATAAATGTTTTTACAGATATTATTATAATACTTGTAGGAAAATAAAGTTGTTAGTCGAGTTAGGAGTAGCAATTGGACTGTGATTTGTGTAACGTGTATTTAGCAGCATTGAATGTGTCCTCAGGTGAAGATCAACCTGCAGGGTGAGATCGTAGACCGCGGCAGCACTAATCTGGGCGTAAATCAGGCTGGATTCACCCTCCACTCTGCCATCTACGCTGCTCGGCCTGACATCAAGTGCATAGTGCATATTCACACGCCCGCTGGCGCCGCGGTACGAGCTGTTTCATGAAAAATCATCTCACAATAAACTTTTCTAAAGCAACTGCAATTATTTCATTATTTAATTTTGCCACTATTATATTTTGAGGTGCATTTCATGTCGTTTTAATAGATTTTAATGAATAAATGCATTTTGTATTATTTATTTATGCTCACATTTAATGATACATTTTTTTAATGCTGTATTTATCTGATATATACCATCATATTAAGCATTCAAATAATCCGTCCTCCAGGTGTCTGCTATGAAATGTGGTCTTCTGCCCATTTCACCTGAGGCTCTGGCGCTGGGCGAGGTGGCGTACCACGATTACCATGGTATCCTGGTGGACGAAGAGGAGAATGTCCTCATACAGAAGAACCTGGGTCCCAAGAGCAAGGTACCTCAAATACACACACAGATTACACGGCTATATCAATTTGTTTGTGGGTTCAAGCTTTTATGTTCTGTAAATGTGTGCACTGAAATCATTGCTTGTGTGTTCAGGTGTTGATTTTGAGGAATCATGGTCTTGTGTCTGTTGGAGAAACAGTTGAAGAGGCGTTTTACTACATTCACAACCTGGTCACAGCCTGTGAGATTCAGGTAGGCATCAATTTAGCATTTTTAATGTGTGAAATGATTGTGTTTCCCGCTGGGCTTTAACCCTGTAAAGCTTGTCATAATAATATAGTCAGAGAATAGAATAGTTTATTGAACTGATTTAAAAATCAGTAAAGATTACACACATGAAGCACAAGCTGAAGGTGGACGTTTGTACAATTATGTTAAAGGTTTTTTACTTGCTAAAACAGTATAAACTATCAGTCTTGGAGATTGTGTGTGACAAAGTTTTAATCATTTATAGACCTTAGTTGATTCAGTGGGCTTTATAGGGTTAATATTCCATGTCTGTTTTTCCGGTCTGAAATTCCAGGTCCGCACCCTCGCCAGTGCGGGCGGTCCTGATAACCTGGTTATGTTGGACCCAGGCAAGTATAAATCCCGCCCACGCCACCTGGAGCCGGTTGGAGACGGGTCGAGCTCGCACCCGAAGTGGCAGATCGGGGAGCAGGAGTTTGAGGCCTTGATGAGGATGCTGGATAATCTGGTAGGCGAGAGAACAAACTCTTTATTACTTGTTTGTCCATTTTTTTTCTTTTTCTTTGAAAAAAAAGCAAATCTCTGCTGCATGATTGTTTATATCAACACAAAATCGCAAAAAAAATAAAAACTGTATTACAGCTCTATATATAAAGTTGAAAATGTATTGCATCCAACTTTATCTGCATATATACAGTACACTTACATGAAGCTATATATACTTTTATTTTGCTGCATAATGTAATTATCATCACAGAACTCTTTATATTAAGTTGGATATATAAGTATGTCCAACTATATCTCCATACATACAGTATATACTCATGTAAAGCAATATATACTGTATAGCAAATCTCAACTGCTTGATTGTTTATATCATTGCAAAATGTAACTATATCATCTTTACATATCAGCTCTAATCTGATGAATATGGAAGCTTGTTTCTGCCACTGAATAAAATAAAAATGCTGATTTTTTTTTTTCTTCTCAGAATTACGTGATATAAACTCACAATTCTGAGGGGAAAAAAACTCCTCAGAATTGGACTTTATAACTCTCACTTCTGACTTTATATCTTGCAATTTTGACTTTATGACTCGCAATTCTGACTTTATAACTTGAAAGCGAGTTTATATCTCGCCAATTCTGACTTTATTACTCGCAATTGTGTTTATATCTTGCAGATGCACGTTTATATCTCGCAATTCTGACTTTATAACTTGAAATTGAGTTTATATCTCGCCAATTCTGACTTTATTACTCGCAGTTGTTTATATCTCACAATTGCACGTTTATATCTTGCAATTCTGACTTTATAACTTGAAATTGAGTTTATATCTCGCCAATTCTGACTTTGACTCGCAATTGTGTTTATATCTTGCAGTTGCACGTTTATATCTCGTAATTCTGTCATTTTTCTTGCTATTTCTGAGAAATAAACTCGCAATTGCAAGTTATAAAGTCCAATTTTGAGGAAAAACAAGACTGACTTTTTTCTCAGAATTGGGAGTTTATATCACAAAATTCTGACTTCATAACTTGCAATTGTTTATATCTCTTAATTCTGACTTTATAACTCACAATTGTTAGGGGAAAAAGGCAGAATTGTGAGATAAAAAGTCGCAGTTATCTTTTAAATTGTTTTAGTTTGTGGCAGAAATAAGCATGAAGATATTATAAATAATTTTCTGTAAATCTGCTTTGAAACAGTGTTTATTGTGAACATATTTGACTTGTAACCTGATTGGGTGTCTCTACCTCTCTCTCCACAGGGCTACAGGACTGGTTATCCGTACCGTTGCCCGGCGCTGCGTGATAAAGCTAAAAAGTACAGTGACGTTGAGATTCCCCCTTCAGCCACGGGCTACTCATACGCAGAGGACAGTGACTCGGGTGCGCGCTCCCCGTTAAAGCACAGCTTTCAGCGGCAGCAGCGGGATAAGACCCGCTGGCTAGCCTCTGGGCGGCCCGACGAATCGGCAGAGGAAGGGCAGGACGGCAGCGGTAGCCCCAAGGCGAAGACTAAGGTGTGGACGAACATAACACACGATCACGTGAAACCCTTGCTGCAGTCTCTCTCGTCCGGTGTCTGCGTGCCAAGCTGTATTACCAACTGCTTGGTCTGTGCCAACCTTATTGTTCATAGTTTAGAAACGTACTGCTACAGAGCTAGAGAGGGCAGCTGGTTAGCACCCCGACACCAGGGCAAAAACACCACTTACCCAAGAGGTTTTGGGCGTGACTGCCTTATTTGTTTGACAGCCAATGCAAATTGTCATTTAGACTTGTTTCGTCCTGTAAATATACAGCTTTTTTTGTCTCTCAGCTGACTTTTTCCCTTTAACCTCTTAAAGCAAGGCTCTTTAGGAAAAACATTAACTAATAGACATCTTCCCTAGTTGATCGCTTGGTCCAGGTTGCACTTATTTAACTTATTAACTAACCTATTAATCATAACCTGTTCTGATCTATGGGAAAGCAAATCTCTCCATTGCTTCCTCTGATTTCTCTCTGTCAATCACAGTGTCAAGCTCCTCCCCCTCTCTCACGATTGGTCGAAGGGGTGTCAGGGTTCTCTCCGGCTGCTCAGTGCATGCTGTGTTGCATGATTGATCAGATGCATTGTGGATCTTCTCCTGGGGGACCAGGAGGGTGTGGCATGTGCGCAAAGTGGGTGTGGCTAATCCTTACTGCTGCTATGGATTTTCCTCCCGTTTCTGTTGTTGTTTGTTTCATTTATTGCTTTATTTCGCACCTCTTGTAATGTTTGTGTGTTAATGGAGCCATTACTCCACATGAACGGTTCTCAGAGCAAACCGAGTAACTATTACAGGAAGCTTGAAGAGAGCCATTTGTGTACTTGCTGTGCACTTAGACTATAGTAGACTTATAGTATGATGATTTATAAATGACTTTTAGTTAAAAGCATCGGAAAGCTTTAGAGTGAACAGATGGGTGAATCTCACCAAAAAATGGTCATATTTCATCCGAAACATAATATCACCGAAAAAATGAAATTGTATTTTGCTTAGAGAAAATAAAACCTTCTGTTAGGACCATTAAGATGCGTTAATATTTGCATTGTGACATTATTTTCATGACATTTAAGCCTCATTTTTGCACTTAGGCAAATGTGTGCTTAATTGCCATGAATATAATGTCATAATTAAAAAATGGTATTATATCTTTAAGTCATATTTTAATGGGTTTTTATGGACTTTTTTTCCCCCCCAGTTGTTTACTGATATGAAAATATTTTTTTCTTTTCATATTTTTGTTACAGTTCAAAATGACTTTAAATCACTAACTTTCACTGTTTGGGTGAAATATGACCACTTCAGGGGTTTTTTTTTGACAGTTTTCACCTAGACTGCAAGAAAAAAAAAATTTGGGAATATCAGAGGAAAAAGCAGGATTTTGCCGCACATTCTGTAGGAGAAAAAGCTCGGCTGCTTATATTTATGGAGTCGTGGCTTGCTGTTTGATGACTCCATATTCTTTCCTTCCTTAAAACTGCTTAAAAACATTTGTGTTGGCTTTTAATTTCTCTTTTCTGTTTTTGTTAGTTTCCTTTTCTTCTTTCTGAATTGGATTTACCTTTTCCTGAACTCCTCCTGCGCATGAGTGTATTTTAACTATCAAATTTCAAATTCATCCCAAAAAAAAAAAGAAAGCAAAAACATTGGTTCATGAGTGGTTGTTAACTCTCCGAACGATTGTCTCTAGTTGGGGGAGAGCGTGTTGTGTTGTGGGGCTCTAAACGTGATCAGTGAGTATTTCATGTTTACGTGTTCATCCCATGTGCCCCGTTTCTCCAGCGCCCATACGGAAACCCTTCCTCATGACTTTTGGTTCCGTGCTGAAAGCATTTATTTCATTTTGGTAAAAGCAAGTAACTCATTGGCTACTCATGCCATTCTTACCCAGGCCAAACGCTAACTATCTTTGCTTCAGAAATATTTAGTACTTGCTCTTCATCTTTATTTGAATCCATGTATCAGAGCTTTTGGAGTAAAACTCTCAAACTTTAAGCTGAAACTTCATAAATTGAAGTTTATTTTGTACGTTTTAAGAAAAGTTGGGCGTAATTCTGTCCTTCCTTACAGTGTGTGTGTTTGTGTGAGTGTGAATGTGTTTTCTCCCTCTTACAGTGTGTGTGCAGGGTTTGACATTAATCTTACAGGTACTCAAGGCGGGCGTACACGGTGCGATTTTTGCTGTCGTACGAATTCGCATGCGATTTTTTTTCAATCGTGTGGAAATCGTGTATGCTCGCATGGTCGCGGCTCGTATCATGTGCGAGGAATTACGAGCCGAGCGGAGTGCCTTACGAGCACTTCCCGACCTCCCGATTATTTTTAAACATGTCAAAAAAGTTCGTGAGCTATCGGTTTGAATTCGTGACATGTGTGCGGTTGAACGAGACGATTTTTCGATCTATTTGAAGTTGACCAATCAGGAGCTAAGAAAAACCACAGAAGAAGAAGAAAGATAAAGATGAAGATGACAGCGCCACTGCGAATTTGAAAAGGAGGATAAACTCGCTGAACTTTGGGCGAGTGCTGTATGATGTGTCGAACAGTGTGTACATGACAGGGTCGTCTGAGATTATATTTTACAGCGGATCGCCCTAGAGCTACAGTTATCAGGTTAAAAAATAAATTATGCTTGATCCAACTCGACTCATGATCTGCTCTTGATCACGACATGAAATTTCTCTGTACTACTGTACTGTAGCCTACATGTTGGTAGCCCTTAAAGAAAATATATTTAGGTTCATATTTATGTTTAAATATGCCTATTATAATGTTAGGCCTATTTATTTTTTAATTTCATCTATTTGATTAAGACAAGTGAACAATACATCATATATGCGCAATAGCCTACATCTGGAGACATGGAGTGGGTCAGACATGATTTTAATCACTTCATTAAGTTTTGTTTAGTAGAAAGCCTTTCTTTAACGTGAATTTCGTTTTGTAAAAATTGTATCTTAATTTTAATCAATGTTTCATCAACCATTTGCCTGGATTTAATAAATAAGAAGCAAATATATTCATGGATGCGCGAGCGCGATCACTTGCTGCTTGCCTCACAGACACGAGAAAAATCTCTATAGAAAGCTTGAAATGTCAAATACAAAATAATTCAAAACGAAAAGAAATGGGCTACTCTCTGATTATGTAGGCCTAATCCAAATGAAATGTGCATTCTGCACATCCACTGCGGAGATGATGAGAGTCAGCAATGTCAACTTCATCTTTGCAGCCGACACTGATTTAGAAAACATTAGATTATTAAAAAACAATTAAAATGTCTACTTGCTGTTTTTTTGTCAAATTCATAATCGTTTCTTTTGCCGGTTCTTTATAACAAGCTTTATGCGTGCGCTTGAGTGATATAAATGCTAATTAAAATAGTTTATTCTCTCCAGTATTTAAGAAATTGAATGTGAATAATCAACTAATCAATGTGATTAGTCAACTAATGGCTTGAACAACTAGTCGATGAGCAAAAAAAAAAAAAAAAACTTATTTCACATGTGCCTATTTTCTATCCAGCATGTCACAAAGGGTATTCTGATTTGAGCTCGCGCTCCGCTCGCATGCTCTCTCTCTCTCGCTTCGGAAATCGGCAGGTCGAAAAATCGTGCCGTATATCACCTCGTCCGTGCGATTTTCAGATAAACTCACTCGTGACGTGTGCGTGAACATACGATCTTCCGACCATCAGAATTCGCACCGTGTACGCCGCCTTTACCCTTCAGAGAAACACGACGAATCATTTTCTGTTGCTTATGCTTTTGATCAAACCTCAAGTACCTGCAGCAACATGAATGATTCCTCAAATCATATAAAATCACTATTTAATTACTCAAAAATAACTTAATTCATTTTTGCAGAACCGATGTGCATTATTTCAGTGTTTAACATCAAACATTTATGACATGGTTACTTAAGTGTACCAGTGTAATTGTTGTTTAGTTGCAAATTTATTTACTCATTTGTGTTATTTTAGAAGTCAAGTTTATAATCAATACATCGTTGTTTAAATGTTGGCCTATTTAAGACATTATTACTGCTATATTATTCTGTAAAGCTGCTTTGAGACAAAGTGCATTGTGAAAAGTACTATATAAATATATTTATAGTTTTTTACAATCATTAGGACACATTTCTCAATACTTTGGTCACTTTTCAAAACTCTTCACACAGTCTATGTGGCTAAACTGTGGATCATTTTCATTGCTTTGGCACAAAATTACATAAATTCTTTTCTCATCAAACACAACCAACAAAAACTTTATGAAACATTAGGGCAAAGTTTACATACTTTTTTCTGAATAATACAGAAATTTGCTACATTTCTACAGTAAAACCATATTGAAATAATAGATTCAAAATCTAAAAAATGAAATGCTATGAAAACAAATGGATGTAACTGAACACCTACACAGATATTAGTCTTTTAGTTTCATTACCAGCTATACAACAGGGGAAACTAAGGAATAATTTAGTACTGTAATGTAAACATGGATCATGAAACATAAACTGCAGTGAATTATAAATGGAAAGGTGTCATTCTTGTGTTTTAGGTCATTGTTTTATGAGTCACAAAGTGTGTTTGTTTGGGTGACATGTATGAAGTGTTTTGATAGTTTCAGTGCTGTTTAGATATGAAATTTACTGTTTAGGAGTAAAAACGTGACCCAAATATTGAGAAATGTGTCTCAGTGATCTCTTAAAACACATCTTTGATCACCAAAATGACTCATTAAAAAGTTTTTCCTTGAAAAAAAATTCTTCATGCCTTAAAATAGCTTGAATGTAACTCTACACCCTTGCCTCATTTATTATGCATGGTTCTATGAATATACAAATTAGCCCCGCCTCCACTCACACCAGCTCAGAGATCCTGATTGGTTATAAGGATAGTTTGTGACATCAGAAGCACCAGCGATTTCACACCGCACTTTTGAGACATTTTAAGGAGAAAATACTCAGTGCTAAATGTCTTAAATAGGATTTAGCAGTTTAATTAAAGTCTCCCTGTGATGAAAATCATGTTTTTAATGTTGTTTATATGTCTATGTGGGGTTTTTAAAATGCTTTAAGACAAACCATGTGCAAATTCATAAGTCAACGCCATTGCTGAGTATTTTCTCCTTAAAAAAACTACCTTGTAACCAATCAGAATTGTTTATAAGGACACTGATTGTTAGAAGACAGCCGTCTGACTCACGAATGTGAATATCATTTGTGTGACATTAGCAACACATTATTAGCTGTTTGATAACATAGTCAAGCAAAACACTAATTATATTAATTACCGTTATCTGCCGACATTGTAAAGAGCGATACCATTGTGCAGCGTTTACCTCAGTAAGTTGACCGAGTGGATCTCTGAGCTGGTGTGAGCGAGTGGAGGCGGGGCTAATTTACATATTCATTGATCCGCGTATATTAAATGAGGCAAGGGTGTAGAGTTACATTCAAGCTATTTTAAGGCATGAAGAAATTCTTTTCACAGGAAAACACATTTAAGTATGTCATTTTGAGTCGTTTTAAGGGATAAAATTGACTACAGGGAGACTTATGCCTTACTATATTTGTCTGCAACTTCATTTGACATTTTCAGTGGTCCAGGTTTGCTTTTGTGGTAGTCCTGGACAGCATTAATGTTGAACCGTGTGTGTGTGTGTGTGTGTGTGTGTGTGTCGTGTTACAGTAGCTGAAGGGATTTTCTGGCTGTCCACTCACGCCTCTGTCCACTGCCTAAACACAAACCCAGCTTCTGCCTCACCACCCCACCTCACACCTGCCTCCCTCGTGGTCTTTCATCCTCTTAAATCTTCTGTTTTTCTGTCTGTGCTCTTTTCTTTCCTTTTTAGCATTTTCTGTCCTTACTATACGCCCAACAGCAGTATCAATGATGATGGGGGCCATGGCTGCCCTGCACTGATGTAAACTGATTTAGAATCATATTTATTGTGGTGAAATGTATAATATTATGTTACATTGCTAAAGTTAATATTTGTGTGCAGAGGATTAGAGGAATTTAAAATTTTGAATTTCGAATTTTTAGAATTCTTGATGCGCAAAGAGTTCCCAAAGCAAATCGTTCATCATCATTGGTTCGTTGCTCAGTGGACAATTATAATTTGACCAGTAATCTTTCAGATCTGCTTTGTGTTTATTTCGTATTGAGGCATGACTTAAACTTCTTTTTTTGTTAAATATTTAAGTTGGGTATTTATTTTAAGTTTTGGTTTATTTGAATGGCTTTGCTTTGATAATTTCAGTGGACTAAGGAGGACAGTCTCCGACAGGCTGCTGTGGCCAATCAGTTTGTCCCGATGAACACCAACCCCAAAGAGGTCCAAGAGATGCGCAACAAGGTCAGAACCTTTTTTCAATGATGAGGGGGCAAAAATGTACTGTGACATGTCTTTTATCACATTTTTGCTGTCTTCGTTTGGGAAGAACATTCTCCACAGACCCCAGGCAACAAAATGTAATTTTGTAACAAAATATATATATTTTTTTTTTTAAACAAATGCAATTTTACTCTGTTTATTAATGTTTTTACTCAACATTTGTGCAGTTTTTGGAGGATTTATCATATTTTTTTAAATTTATATAAAGTAAAAAAATATATTTTTTTAAATGGGTTTTTATACAAAAACAGTAAAATTCACTTTTATAAAAGACCCACATTTCTAAATTTCATTCAAGGCGGTAACATGGATAATTTGACATGGTTTAGTGTAAGATTTTTGCCCATCTTTTGGAAAATACAGTTTTAAAAGTAAAAAAATATATAATTTTTACCAGTAGATGGCAGCAGAGCTCCACTAATTGCTATTTGATTCACTGAAAGACATCTCTTTTTCAGTTGGATTCATATCTAAATATTATGAAATCACAATTATAACACTAAAAGCAACTTTTTGTCAAAGAATTTAGTATTTTATGTAATAAAAAAAAAAAAAAAAAAAAAAAAAAAAAATATATATATATATATATATATATATATATATATATATATATATATATATATATATATATATATATATTTTAATATTTTAATATTGTTACATTATGATGAGACCCTGCTTAGAAACTGGACAAAATTCATCCACAAAATCAACATTTTTGAAAAACTTATTTTTTTTTCAGTACAAAAAATGCGAAACTTTGACGAAAAGTAATTTTTATTGTCATAATTGTGATTTCATAATATTTAGATATGAATCCAGCTGAAAATACTTGCGAAAAGATGTCTTTCAGTCAGTCAAATAGCAAATAGTGGAGCTCTGCTGCCATCTACTGGATAAAGTGATCATTTTTTACTTTTAAAACTGCATTTTCCAAAAGATGGGCAAAAATATTACACTAAACCATGTCAAATTATCCATGTTATCCCCATGAATGAAAGTTAGAAATGTGGGTCTTTTTATAAAGTGAATTTTACATAAACTGTTTTTGTATAAAAACCTATTTAAAAAATATTTGTACATTTTATTTATATAAATTTAAAAGATATGATTAATCCTCCAAAAACTGCACAAATATGAAGTAAAAACATTAATAAACAGAGTAAAATTACATTTATTTTTTTATTTTTTTAAATTATTTTGTTACAAAATTACATTTTGTTGCCTGTGGTCTCTGGAGACCCCAAAAACCCTGAGTGTGACTTTTTTTTTCTACACTAACATAAAACAAGATATCACTCCATTTTTTTATTTTTTTTATTTGTATATCTAGAAAGTGTTAACAACTGTACAAAGTTTCATGTCATTTGGACAAAGAGAACTTTTTATTTTTATTTTAACAAACGTCGTTTGTGGTCTAAAAAGACCCTATGAGGCTTAATGTCAGTGATTTTGCTTCCGTCAGATCCGTGAGCAGAATCTGCAGGACAAAAAGACGGCAGGTCCTCAGTCGCAGGTGCTCACAGGTTCCATGGTGGACCGCTCGTTCGTCCAGGTGAGTCTCTCTCATCTGCACACTCCTGTTCCTCCCATTAGATCCAACATATTCTGTTCCCACCGTTATATTTCAGTGTGTGTAACGTTTAATTGTGTCTTTTGACCCCAGAGAGTGACTATATGGCACGTAAGTAAACCACATGACCAGCAAGCCAGAGCTGTGTCCATTTTCTTTTGGTTTGATTGGTTTGCAGTGCCATGTTTGCCCTTTTTCTTTCATTTTGTTTGGTTCATTGACTGTAAACTATACAGGATGATACTGTTGTCACACGTACAATAATAATTCTGCATGTCTCACATGACGTTTGCCGTGCTGAGCTGCTAATCTAGACCAGTTCATTAATCAGTCTGGTCTGTGTAGTGTACTATTTTACGTGTTATATTTTTATATTACTATAATAAATCTTTAATTTACTACAAGATAATTAATTAATTTAATTTATTGGTAATTCACAATTATTTTTTGGAAGCATTTTTTCTGTTTAATTTTCTCCATAGGTATTTAAGATTTTATTTTTAAATTTATAACTATTTGAAAAGTCTTCTTTTAATGCATTTAAACACCACTGTCTGACATGCTGATATTATTTAACATCCCATATTAACTGTAGTTAGCTATTATAATTAATATCTGACTATTTTAACGGAAGCATAAACCATCAGAGTTCATGATAGATCTGTCTTGAATAATTTACATGTTTATACATGTTGCATTTATACTCTGTAGGAGTCATTTTAAAACACCCTAAACGCATTAAAAGAGTGTTACAGATGCAGGAGTGTGTGTTTGCCACTAACATCATTCATCTAAACCACTCGAGTGCAGCAACACTATTACAAACCAGAAATCTTCAGGCTGTAGAGTATGATTTAAGCAGAACTCGTATATTGAACATTTATAAATTTATATTGATCTCTCCTGACCAGTCACATGGTCGTGTTGTTATTATGGGAGCAGCAGTATGAATCTGTGTGTGGTTTGACTAGCACACATGTGTTTGGTTTCTGGTGTTGCAGTGCATGACTCTGAGCCATGACATCAGCCTGTCCATACGCTTCTTTAGGAAATGCTTTGTGCATGTCTGGAGCGTGTGTGTGCTTCAGTGAGTGTGTGTGTGTGTGAGAGAGAGAGTGTGTGTGCTTGTGTGCTTGTGTGTGTGCTTCAGTGAGAGTGTGTGTGTGTGCT
>NC_063061.1:40093173-40112171 GCF_018812025.1 Megalobrama amblycephala
GGGTTCGGGTTAGGCAGTTAGTTGTGATGGGTAGGGTTAGGATAAGGAGCTGGAGACTGCATTGCGTCAATGAATGTCCTCACAGAGATAGATAAACAAGAATGTGCTTGCCTCAATAGTTAGTGTGTGTGTGTGTGTGTGTGTGTGTGTGTGTGTGTGTGTGTGTGTGTGTGTGGTCAGTATTTGTGGTGGGCTTGTGCGCTGCTCACCAGCTCTACCGTTTCAGGATGCTCCTCTCTCTGACTGTACGGACTCTATTGATGGCATTGACACTTCAGAGAGCTTTAGTCCTTCTAGGTCTATTCGAAAGGTACATCCTGCGATAACATCAAACCACACACAGTTTCAGTACTCTGTAGCTTTACATCCAGAAACATTGAGGTTATTTTGTGTTATAAAAGCTGAGTCTGCTCTGATGAATTCAAAACCAGTGTCAAATGTCTCTTGAGACTAATCATGGCAGATTAATTTGACAAAAACAAGGCAGTGAGGATCTGAAAGTAATATGTCATACCTTCAGGTCAAATTTCAAAATGTAGTTTTTGTAGTGCACTTGATATTTGTGAAACGATGTATTTTAAATGTTTTACTAGCTGCAGGACAAACAAACATGTACTTTTATCCCTCACAGCCTGGTTTTTGTTTGTGTTGCAATAAATATGTTGCATTTTTTGATTAAAGGTACTTTAATGGGATTTGAGTTTCAATAAAAATAATAAAAAGTGAATACGTTTTTAAGTGGGATACTTGAGCTTTTATCTTCTTTTATTACAAAAACAGCATCAAGTTCATCTTAAACTGTTATTGGACAAATTGAAGCCATTTGGATGTTTAGTTCCCCACTTGTATTCACCCTATTTA
Source organism: Megalobrama amblycephala (assembly GCF_018812025.1). NCBI lineage: Eukaryota > Metazoa > Chordata > Actinopteri > Cypriniformes > Xenocyprididae > Megalobrama > Megalobrama amblycephala. Next base: position 40,094,035 of record NC_063061.1, read on the forward strand.
ACAATTTATATATCTTTTTTTTGTATGTGAACAGATTTGGTTGCTTTTTTCAATTTTAGAATGATATCAGGGCTTAAGCTGTTGTTGTTCTGTCCTCTTTTGGCCCGCAGGGGGAGCTAGTGACCGCATCTAAAGCCATCATCGAGAAGGAGTACCAGCCGCGGGTCATCGTCAGTAAAACTGGACCAAACCCCTTCAACAAGTTCACAGACCAGGATCTGGAGGAGTATCGCAAGGAAGTGGAGCTCAAGCAGAAAGGCCCAGAAGGTATTTTGAGCACAAGTAATGTCTCTTCTGTTGACCATCTCAGGAGCACACAGTGTTTTCATTTATTGTAAGTGGCATTTTACCCTGCACATGAATCCTGCAGCCCAACAGCGCCCACTGCAGGTCAGGAGAGAAACTGTTGTATTGCATTTAGCACAGGTGGAAGAGTCGGCCTCGACTCCTGAAGGAGTCCAGACTCCTGGTGCTCCAGACGTCACTTCCGCGCAGGAGGATCCGCGGCCCACCGCGACCCCGCCACCCTCCATAATCCCCAGCCGCGGCACTGAATCTGGCCGCGCGTCGGGTCACGACAGCCCGGCGGATCCTCAAGAATCCCCTCATAAGGAGTTTCACTCCGCAGTTCTGAAAGCTCTGGGCTGTGACGCGGAGCCTGAACGAGACGGGCCGCCTGCAGGTACCTGCGGAAGGCCTCTCCTCTTGGGCTGTGTTCTGACTTTGCTGGGCTCTTTCTTTCTTCCTGTCTCTTGCTGTTTCAAACCCTGGTGATCCAACATGCTTTCTGTTCTCGCGTCCACCGGTGTCCCGTCCCATAAACCCCTGCTCTGGATCTGATAATAAAGACCCTCGTCCACTCTTCCAATCTTACTCCTGGACTGAAATCACCTGCGGGCTCCTCGCTGTCCTCTGAAGTGGGATTCGCTGCTCTGATTGTTGGGGTTCATTTCGATGTTCTTGTACTAATGTGGTGTTTCTGATGGACGTCTCTGAATCTGAGCTGAGATTTGACTAAATGTTGATGTCCTCCTCTTGTTTCTTGGTTCTTCAGCATTTTTTCAATGGTTTTCCTTTTTACTTTATCATGCAAATGAATGTTACTGTTATTATAGCATTTATGAAATTGGAAAGAATCAAATTGAGATATATATATATATATATATTTAATTTTAGTGTTTATTTTAATAATATCCTTTTTCATTTCAGTTTTAGTACTTTTGTCGTTTTTAGTATCGTTAATGTACTGTTAGTTTTTTTTAATATTTTGAATTAGTGTTTATTTTTATATTATCCGTTTTAGTTTTAGCATTTATTTTTATAATTTGCATTTTCATTTTTTAGTTAGTTTATTTTTATATTATCCATTTTAATTTGAGTTAGTTTTAATACTTTTGTTGTTTTTAGTTTCATTAATGTACTATTATAGTTTTTATTCATATTTTGAATTAGTTTTTATTTTTATTATATTTTATTTTCATTTGAGTTAGTTTTAGTACTTTTGTTGTTGTTGTTTTTAGTATGATTTAATGTACTATTATATTTTTAATATTTTGAATTAGTGTTTATTTTATATTATCCATTTTCATTTTAATGTTTTGGCAATTTTGTTGTTTTTTGTCATTTTTATGTTTTTTTTATCACTTTTTCTATTTTAGTATATCAGTGTCATATAGTATATAAACGAGTTGAAAACACTAACTGAAAAAAAGTAAGGTTTTCTTATATTGAATTTTATTTTAGTTAATGTTTATTTCATTTCAAGCAATGAATGTTTTTTTCTGGTTCTTCTAGTTTTAGTTAACGACAATTGAGTCAGACGTTATCAGGAATCATCTGCTGATATATTTTGGCAGTTTTTATATTATTTTGTCTACCAAAAGTGTACATTTTAATGCATTTTACCATATTTACATGCATTTCACAGATTTTATCCCTCAGTCATCAGTCAACAAGTAAAAAAAAAATCCCACATGGAGTCTGAATTTTTGTAGCATTTCACATTACTTGCAGTGTTTTGATGTCAGATCTGAGCGTTTGAGAAGGTTTTTATGTGGCGACGGCTGGACTGTAACGATTCTTGTGCTGTTTCCAGGTCAGACAGCGGAGGTTGAAGAGGGGCAGGTTCCCAGCGCCACCTGCACTCCCCCGAGCTCACCTGTGCGTGTGGAGGAAGGTACGTCCATCCGCTCAGACGACGTCTCTCTGAGCATGAGCCGGTTCTAGGAGGTTGAGACCTGCTAATGTCTGTCTGTACGTTTGTTAATTAACATTTTTAGACATTTATTGCTGTTCGTAATAACAGACCAAAGGGCATCACTGATGTTTTGTTCATTTACCCCCACAATTTAAAAGAAAATCTTCAGACAGCTGATTTAAATTCATTTAAAGGACGGTTAATGACAAAATCATTTTAAATCCAAGCTAAGCCTTTTTAAAAAATCTTATTTATTTTTATTTTTTGTTTTCATTTCACCCTTTTATCTTTTTTTTTTTCACCGATTTTATTTATTTATTTTACCCTCTTGGTCTTTATTACTATGGATTACACCATCTTATCAAAATAGGAGCTTTTATATTGAAATTATGTAATAAACAATGCTTTATAGTATCTATTTATAGGATACACCAATTTTTTCACATTTTTTACATTGATACCAATAGCTGATAATTAATTTATGAATAATAGGACAATATTATAAATCTATACTCAATGCCTTTTTAAATAAACAAAAAGTAAAATAAAAATGATTTAAATAAACATTTTTTAAAAAAAAATTGCATTTCATGCAAGCATGGTTTTACTGACCAATTGCACCAGTGTTATTTAATTTTTTTGTTGTTGTTGTTAGTTTTATTAATATTTTGAACTAGCTTTTTAAATAATTTTTAGTAATTTTTTGTCATATTTATTAGGGTATTTTTTTTTTTAAAATATTGCTATGCAAGTTTAATTTATTTTTATTTCAGTTTTAGTTATAATTATTTTCCAGGTTATAATTTTAGGGCTTCAACTAAGGCAACATTTCTAATTTTTGTTTAAAACTAATATTTATATTTTATTTTATTTCAGCTTTATTTCAATTAACAGAAGTATTTTTAATAGTTTTAGTTTTAACGATAACCCTGAATTGCTCTTGTTCTGCTTATGATATGATATGGTCACTAGTAAATCATTCAGTTCTAGTGAATTCATAGTATTTTAGGCCCTGAATGTCATCAGATTCTTATACTCTTACTAGCTTTAATACACCAGAACGTCACACTCACATATGCACTCAGATCAGCTGCTGTATCCCGAAACTCAGGTGTAATCCGAAATGAGAAATGTCTTGTAAATCACCTGTCTTAAATGTTCTCACTCACCCTTCATGCTCATTTCTCTGGGGTCTTTAAGAATGGCTCGGCAACCATTCTTTACTTCCGGTGGCCTGTGTGTCTCTTTACGGTTTCTGTTAATTTCTTTTTAATTTAACCCGGTGGCTGTGATTTGATCTGCATAGACATTCTCTCTCTACTTGTGCTTTTTCTTCTTCGTGGCTGCGTCACAATCAGGAGATGGAAATGCAAAAGAGTACCTGTTACCATAGTAAGTACCTCACCTCCCCAAACCTGAGTTTGCTTCCCTCTGCACGGCTTCACTCGACCTCACTCCTCTGCTGTCTAACTCATCTTCCTGTCCTCGCTTTCCTCTGGGTCTCGATTGTTGTGAGGGATGATTTACGCCGCTCAGCTCCAGTCAGTCGTACGGTTGCGAATGCCGTTTAAAATCTGCATTTGTAACACATTTGTCTTCTATAATGTGACCGATTTTATCCATTTGGATTTGATTGGACGTCATTAAACTTTTCCTTGCTGTCACAACTCTGCCAGTCTTTTCTACAATCTCTGAATTGTGCATAATAAATCCAATAACATTTTAAATTATTATTATTATAGATGTCATTTGAAAGGTAAAAACACCTGTCGGATGTTGTTCGGTCTGTCTGGAGTGCGGTGAGATCATGCTATAGCAACAAATCTCTCCCTAGAAACTTCTACATCTTTCCTCTTTTAACTTCTATAACAATAACAAAGAAATATGCCATTATAATGCAATCTAGTATTGCTCCAGCAGAACAGGTAATGTATGAATATTGCGCTTCTGGTGTGAATAATGTTTTAAATATCTCTATTTCTCTGTTTATGACTGTCAGTGAGACACTGCTGTGTGGTTTTGAAGCTGGTTCGTCTCTGCAGAGATCAGATAGTATTGAGCGTTACATATGTTTGTCTTTACTCCTGGTGTTTGTTCGAGAGGAAATATGAATGTCACATTTATAGATGTATGTGTTCTGTTGAAGAGCTCAGACTGGTTATGTTTCGCTGCTTTACCTGCATGAACTGGGTCGGCCTGATGTTTCTGATGGAGAATAAAATAACTGAATTGTTAGGGGTTCAAGCGTGTAGCTCTGAAACTCTATTGTAATTTATTAAATTTCCAAAGGATCAGCATTCTCCTCTAAAAGTGATCGGGCAGACCAAACCATAAGTTGGCCTGACGGGGGCGCTACAGCGGTCAAAAGTATGAAATCGGATTCACTCAAAATTTGGGGGTATTTTGGATTTTTTTTACTTTTGCAAGCTAGTCTTAGGTTTTTGACCCGATCAGAACCAAACCAGTGCAGCGAGATTCTCCAGAGTCTGATTGTCAATATTATCAAAAAAAGTTTAAATTTCGATTCACGGTCCCTAAGAGTCGCCAAAGCGTTTGAAGTGGGCGGAGCCTCTTTTACTAAAATGGCTATAACTCATGAACGGAAAGAGATATTTTCACCAAAATTGGCACACCTATGTAAGAGCTCATTCTGTGGTCACATGAAAAAGGACATGGCGACTGGCCACTTGGTGGCGCTATAACAGAAAAAAAAAACATGTAAACAGCTATAACTACTTTGCCGTTAGTCCGATCGACTTGAAAATTGGCGTGGAGTGTCTTCGTCCGAGGTGACCTGATTGTCTATGAGGACATTGACGTATCTCGAAAAACACGTTCAATGAAATTTGAGAAGCTATCAGACAAGGTTAACAGAGGCTGATCAGAATGAATCTCGCTGGATATGTTTGAATTTTGAAATTTGCCTTCGTGTTTTTCACGTGCGTAAAAAATCATGTATCGTGCGTTTTTTCGCACACGCTCACTCCTCATTCTGAGCAACTTTGCCTCTAGGACGGACGCCGTCCATCGAATCGTTCGTTAAATGTTAGAGATTATTTCAAAAACTAACTTTGGCGAACTAGTCCTAGATTTTTGGTTCAACCTTGATAACTGTTAAAAAGCTTTATAAATCAAATATTTCCTATGGTAAATTGCCTGTATTGGCTGTAAATGGTCTTTTTCATGTATGATAGAGATGGTTACAGGCTTGCTAAAATCTTTTATCAAATCTTAAAACGCTTGAACCCCGTTAATTGCTATTATATATTAGGATTTATTGAGTGACAGATATGCAAAATATAGGATGAGATATGCAGGTTTTACTGTATTAAGAGATTTAAATCTGCTTTTAATGGTCTTTAATAGTTTGCATATAGGGATCTTAATGTTTAATCGATGAACCAATAATTGTTGTAAAATAATTTGATGTAAATATATTTGAGAGTTCTGTACACTTGTTTTAAAGCATTCGTTTTTAATATTTACTCTTTTATTGTTAACTAGGATCCCTATTTTGCAAACTAGGCACAGTTTTTCATGGTTCACTCTGAAATTGGTTGTTCTGTCTGGCCAGTACATCTAGTTTTTGTTAATTAGGTAATTGCATTGGGATGCAGGTGTTTCATGGTGTAGCAGTTTGGTAATTAAAGGGTTAGTTCACCCAAAAATGAACCTTCTGTCATTAATTACTCACCCTCATGTCATTCCACACCCGTAAGACCTTCATTCATCTTTAGAAAGTGGTAGTTGCATTGGATCTCTATGGAGGGGTCAGAGAGCTCTCAGACTTCATCTAAAGGATCTTAATTTGTGTTCTGAAGATGAACGAAAGTCTCATGGATGTGGAACGACATAATTAATGACACAATTTTCATTTTTGGGCGAACTAACCCTTTAAAAATAAAGATAGTGTGTGTCTGGAGATCAGTGAGGTCTTTAAGGTCAGTCAGTTTCTCAGAAATGCTTTTTCCATGCTTCATACGTGAAGAGTGCTGAATTTCCCCTTGGACGGTTTCCATGCCGTGAGCTGATCAACAAACTCACTGTGATCTTTCCCCTCATCCTCCACAGAGGCACAACAGGAACAGACGTTCAAAGACGATAGTGACGCCGCCACTTTAAGACAGACCCTCCCCGATCTGACCCCCGACGAAGCCTCAGAAGTCGCCGCCCTCCCTGCAGAAGAGCCCGCCCCTGAACAGACAGACTCCGCCCCTCAGCCGGAGGGGGAGGAGCCTGTCGCAGGGGACGATGCGGCTGGTGACCACGGCAGTGATGAATCACCAAACAAATCCCCTTCAAAGAAGAAGAAAAAGTTTCGCACCCCGTCTTTCCTGAAGAAAAACAAAAAGAAGTCTGAAACCCAGTGAGGAAGCTTGGCAATACCTTTCTTTTAAATCGATTTGTTTTTGTACTGTGTTCACATTTAGTGTGTCGATCTTTTTATTACATTTTTATTCTTTTAACAGTTCTTTATAAATGCTGGCTGAAGTGCACTTTAAGTGCGGCTTGTTAAGCATGAACATCAGTCATCTCTGTTTTTATAAAGAAAAATCTGAATATGAATAACCACTATAATGTATCGGGAATGTAAATGAACTCAAGTTAAAGTTCCTCCTGGTGTTAAATTAAGATCTTTACTCCGCTGCATGTTTATGGCTTTTCAAATCATGACTATAAACATCTCAAACAAAATATGACCTGGAGTGAAATGCCTCATATAATCATGAAATCGTTTCAAGCAATCGGGTTCACAAGAGTGTAAAACATGCTTACGATAATATTCTGATCAGCTAAAGTTTGTTTTTGGATGGAAATCGACTCATTGACTGAATTTTTGAAATGGACATTAGTGCGAGCATTGGTCGAATCTCACAAAACCTGTACAAACAAATCAAAATGTTTTGCTTTGTGACATTTTCATAAGAAATAATCACATTCCCTACCAATTTTCTTTAATTCACAATTGAAATCAAGGACAGTTGGAGTCAAAATGTGTGCAATTGCTTTGAAAATTGTTATAATTTTTTATGCAAAATATAATTTACTTTTTTTTTTTTTTTTTAAATTTTGGGATGAAATGTGAATGTTTTGTGAGATTCGCCCTACAAAGATGCGTTTCTGTAGCTTTACATGTCTAAACACAAAACACTTTTCGTCCTTGTGAAGGTTTGTTTTAAAACTAGCTGTGACTTTCATCCTGCAGTAATATGAATGACATACGTTTGCTTTTGCTTTTATATATATATTTTGTAGTTATTTTTAGCTGTAGTTTATATAGTTTCTACGGATCCACACATGACATGCAGGGGAAAAAATATGATAAAAATACTAATACATCAACATGTTTTATTAATTCATTTTCTCATTTTAAGTAAATCATGCTCACTATATAATAACATATGGCCATGTTTTAATAATTATCGTTCCCTTGTTTTAGTTAAATCAAAACGTGAGGATGAATTCTTAATTGGTTTCATGCCATATTTTTGTCCACATGTCATGTGCGGCTCCGTAAGTTTCATTCAAAACACGTCAAGTAACTTGACATCACTGTTGTAACTTTGACACTATTATTTCTTATTAAAGTTTCAAACAGCCGCTGATGATGATGATATATGCGTGCTCTGGATTGGTTTATTGATGAACACACTCCTGCGGTGTGTGTCTCTAGTAACACTGTGAAAGTTTTCACTCAACCATCCCTGAATAACCACTGCTAACATGCTTCAAGATGGACGTCTAAATAGTGAATCTCACAAAGAAACGTCCACTTCATATTTCAACACAAATTTAAAAGAGAAAAGCATTATTTTGCATACAGAAAATTATCTATTTTTAAGATTTTCTTTGCACATTTGATCCCGAAATCCTCATAACCATAATGCAAAAAAATCCTCATTACTGTAATACAAAAGATTGGTTGTTTATTAAAATTAGTGCAACAGATACTTCCATTATGTGTACTTACAAACACTTTTTCTCTGTATTTCAGTAATGACAATTTTTTTTCATAATAACATTTTTTTAATTCTGTTTTGAGTTGAATTATGACTTGTGTACGTTTCTTTGCAGTTTTCCTGAGATTCATCTGTTCTTGAATACTAACCTGTGCAGTATGAACAATTCTCTAATAACACATGACTCTTTAAAGGCAGAAAAGAGTGAAATACTAACAATGTTTAATTTTGATGGTGCAAAACAGCTTTTTGGATTCTGGACCAATGTGAAGCGGCAGTGCAGTTTGTTTTAGACACTAAAGTCTGAATATAACATGAGAGTTTGCTGAAGGACCGCACGGCATTATGGGCTTTAGCTTGTGTTGTTTGTCCTTTGCACTTTTCTGTTGATGTTCTTCTCAGCCCTTCTGTTGATAACATTACTAATTATTAAACATTATTTCATTTCCAGTTTCTGTTGAATGTTTAAATGCTGTCTTTTCAAGAGCAATTGTATGTAATACAATATAAAAACACAATACTTTTTTTTTTCATGGTACTGTTTATTTTGCAACCATGAATAAAACTCCATCTTTAAAAACAGCCATGATTTGAAGATTATTTTTTTTATGTATAAATTACAATACAATGCATATATGCGTGGGATGCCTTATACCAACAAATTCTTTGCATGTTTTGCATACTTGGCCAATTAATTTAATTATATATTTGATCTTGCACAACTTATAGTAGATCATAATGATGTCGATAATGGTACTACTGAAATTGAAACGCAACAGATAGCCTACTGTAATACTTAATTTGGGAACGTTATTAATCCTGTAATCTACAATAAATTCACATTATTATGGAAGCTTTTTTCTATAACAAAATAAAAATTAAAGATTTGGCTGTGAGATTTGTGGTGCGTAAGATGTGATGGATTCTGCTCATTTGGTATTTTCATTGGCTGTTACTGAAAAGCCCTCAGAGTTTCGCCTCTTTACTGATGAGTTGAATCGGGTGTGTTAGATGAGGGAAGACATACAAAATGTGTAGTGCTGGTTTGAAAATCCTTGCCTACCCTAACTTTAACTAAAAGTAAAAATTTAAAGATGGACTTCGAGATTTATTTCTAAGTTTTTTTTTTTTTTTTTTTTTTTAAAGGAGTCTAGATGATTTTCTAAGTAAGATTTCTCTTGTCCGGTGTGCTGTGATATTTATATCAATCCTGTTCTTCTGCCATGTCGCCAGTGTTTGTTCATTCTGTATTCAGAGGTTTTGGGAAAATAAAACATCAAAATAATGTCCGGTTTGCCGAGGAAGATCTTCAAATGATCGTCCTCCATTAAATCTGGCATTGAGGAACCTGTGTGAGAGTTTTCAACAGGAGAAAAGATCTTCTTCTGAAGATAAAACGGTCTGTAGTGATCACAAAGAGAAGCTCAAACTCTTCTGTCTGGATGATCAACAGCTCGTGTGTTTGGTGTGTCGAGACTCCAGAAAACACTCCAACCACAGATTCTGTCCTGTAGATGAAGCTGCGATGGACAATAAGGTCAGATAAATGTTCAAAACATTTTATTAAATCATCAAATATAAGTAAATAAAAAAATGTTGGTTTATTCACACAGGAACAACGCGATATTCAATTTGAAATGTAGAATGGCAATGCATGATAATTCAAATTCAATAATATAATTTACATTTGCTACTTCATATGAACATAATTTAAACACACCCATTATATATAGGCATGCATAGGCTACATATATTTTAACGTTTAAGAAGGTACAAAATTAAAATGAAAAAAAAGTGATAAAGAAAAATATCACGCCGCAATACTGGAAATTATTCGGTTTTAAACCACGACGAGTCAGTGGATATCACACAAGCAATGTGCAATCTTTGCGCGAGAGTAGCGGACCAAGCGGCTGCTTAGGGCCCCGCCGCCACCAGAGGGACCCCAAGAGCACATTAAATGACAGCTTTATTTTTACAGCGCACTTTCTATCAGTTGCAGTTCTGTGCCTCCGTCCCAACACTGTACAACTTAACGTATATCCGCATTACATGTTAATGCAGCGGTAGAGTTACACTCACAGGATAAGCACTGCACTTTTTCGCAATCACAAAAGTTGATTATTTGCATGTGCTATAAAGCCTTGCCAGTTAAACATTTCATTCACGTGCTGTTCTGGCATGCGCTTTTTCTGAGCGCGTACATGAAAAGCCTGTCAAACAGCGTCTGCCTACGGGACTTTTTCGGTTGAGAGAAAATCGGATGCGTGTCTGTATGTTAGATGCATGAAGGAAGCATAGAAGGAAGTAACAGAAGCTTAATAGTAAGCATGCTGCCGCTTGTCCTTAAAGGGATAGTTCACCCAGAAATGAAAATTCTGTAATTATTTAGGCTACTCACTCTCAAGATGTTCCAAACCTGTATTAATTTCTTTTTGGGTGAACTAATCCTTTAATGTTAATGAATTTATTATTGTTAGGCCTACCTTCTTACAGGTCCATCCGATCTGATCATTTATGTCCTTATTTAAGGATTTAATTTAGCTAATACTATCCGTTTTGTAAGAATAAAAAATAGACTTTTAAATAAAAGCATTCAGTTTAAATTGATTGTTTCATAGCACATACAATTAAAAAAATGCGTTGATATAACGTTTGCTACTTCAGTAAACAGAAATCTCTAACTTGCCTTTGTGAAAATGTAGAGAAGCATACATGAATGAATCTCGAGATGTCTTGGCGAAGTGATGTTTTTGCGTCTCACCGACCCAGATCCGGCGTCTCTATTGCCTCATACTCTCCGTTCGGCCTTTTTTCAAGAAGGAAACCGACTGAATGTTGTCTCGTAGTAAAGTTTTTGACATTTTCTATCGTGTGACGTAGGCACACAACAAAACTGTGCAATTTTTCCACAATAATCATTATCTAATGATAAGATTTAATGTAACCTATTATATATATTTTACTATTAATTTCTGTTTCTTAAAATGAGTTTGATGCTTGTTGAGTCACTACAATCACTAGAAAATTTACAGTCAATAGTTTTTACTTATTTTACGTTTATATTTCAGTTAAAACTGTCTTTGTCTTGTAAGGTCTTTAGCTGTTATACACAGATATATATAGATAAATGACTATATATTTTAAAAACTGCTGGGAAAGTTTGCATTGTCAGCCCTTTCCTTTTCTCAAAAACTAATTTTCCCTCATAAACAGATTGAACAGGATCAGATGTTTGAGTGTCAGTGAGTTTGTGCTTCATGATGATCCTCATTCATCTTCAGATCAGATTCTCTTCTGTCTCTGAACTGAAACTAAAGACTTTGAGTTTGAGGAAATCTAGTTGTGCCATCTAGTGGACAGAGATGGATACTCCTGTTAATCCTCTGTGTATTAAGATAATAAGTATATAATGCATTAACGTATTTGTTTGATTCAATTGATATTCTGTAGTCTTGAGTTTACTCAGATAGACCTGAACTATACTCTATATCTTAACAACACTGTTTATGTGTAGAGCTATCTGATCTGTTTTTAAATATAAAAATGTGTTTGAATGACTTTGGATTACAGCAGTCAAAAAACATCACTTTTAATTCAGTGTCAGAAATGTAGAAAGGTAAAGATAATAGGATTTAAAATGTTTTATATATGTGGATCTATTAGCATATGGATATACATTATAAATCATAAAAATAAATAAACACAGTTTCAGTAAACAAATATTATTCATGTTTATTTGTACAAGAGGTACAAATGCTATTCTTTCCTGCAGTAGTCATTATGGTGAAATTCTTTTAAATCCATCATTTGTAAAATAATTTCAGTTCATATACCTGTATTTTCTGAAACTTGTTATATTGCATTCAAATAATAAATAATTATGTAATTGTCTTAAATGGATGTAGTATCATACAGTACAGTAATAAACTATGTAAATAAAAATGGCATTGCTTAATCGGTGACCAAAAGTATTCTCATCGCTTCATTACATTAAGATTGAACCACTGTAGTCACATTGACTATTGTAACAATGTCTTTACTACTTTTTTGGACCTTGAATGTGGTAATTTCATTGCTTTCGTTGGATGATAAGAAAAAAAACTCTTTTGTGTTTCAAAGATGAAAGAAGGTCTTATGGGTGTTGACAGAAATGTAATTTTTGGGTTAACTAACCCTTTAAAATAACAAAATCTGGGGTTTTACCAACAACTTAGTCTGCTGAGTTAAAATGTGCATCCTAACTTGCAGAACTACTGTTTTTATAAATAACTATGAGTAATCATAGAAATATCTAACCCAGTCTGCTACACCAGAATGCTTTGCCAAATGTAACAACACTGCTGTGTTGTTCTTCCTCCTGTATTATTTTCTTTACAAGTGAAACTAAACAATTCTAATGCACAGTCACCTCTATGGAATTTAGTTCCTGTCCATGTATGGGTATTACTTGTTTCATAGTTTCATGATGGGGTAACGACTGTTTTGACACATTTGAACAGGTTTCTCAGGTACCTGTTCTGGTGGCACTCATGTGGTATGAACAAGAAGTATTGCTGGACTCATAGCACCACACCCTTCATCTCTCTGACTCCTATATTAAATCAACAAGTGTGATTTTGGATTTATTCAACTGTTCAACATACATGTAAATAAGTCATGAAAAACCAAGAAGTGTTCAAAAAACCCTGACAGAAATGTAATTTTTGGGTTAACTAACCCTTTAAAATAACAAAATCTGGGGTTTTACCAACAACTTGGTCTGCTGAGTTAAAATGTGCATCCTAACTTGCAGAACTACTTTGTTTTTTTAAATAGCTATGAGTAATCATAGAAATATCTAACCCAGTCTGCTACACCAGAATAACTGGGTGGTTAAGAAGTTGTGGTGCAAGGAAACTGAACCATACTCTGATATTTAAAAGACACAAAGACTGAATTGCTGCTTCTACATTAAGTATTTTGGCCAAAAAAAAATAAATAAATAATATATATATATATATATATATATATATATATATATATATATATATATATATATATATATATATATATATAATGAAAGATACAATACAACACAAACAAATATAAATTTATCTTTATTTGTAAGGTGAATTCAGGTAAATTAGGCTGGTAGGTAAAAAGTTTTTAGTGGCATAGTTCTTCAGGGATTAATTGGGATTAAAAACTTTAAAAAAATAATGGATTGGAAATTGTTTGGTCACACTGATTTCTGGAAGCACAAAGCAACCAACCCAAACATTAAGTAAAATATTAATAGAAAAAGAAAAGAAAAACAGCAAACAGAGTTTGCAATTATATTCTCAGATATCCAGTTTTCTGGCTTATAAGTTTAATATGCATCTCATCAAATCATCTACATTTTTAAATCCGAATGCCAATTCATATTACAAAATAGCCCTGAGAACACACGTCAACACAGCAAGCAAATGTTTAAGCCCCACCTAACAATGACATGATTCAATAAAAAAAAAAAAGTTTGCTTAAAACCTGATGTTCAGTGTCTGCCTGAATATAGCTGAAGGTCACTGACGAAAAACATTAAGCCAATTCTTACTCTAAGGATAGTAATAAGTTCCAGAGATGTCTGAAGAGGTGAAGTATATACATTTTCCTGTTTACAAATATAAAGTTTATGCAACAATCTGTTTAATGTTTTCAACAGGGTGATTGATTTAAATTGTTCATATTTTATATAAATATCTGTTGTTTTATTTTGTACTACCCTTTAAAAGTTGCATAAGAGATATATCTCCCAGAAAACAATAATGTGACAAATCTCCTCATATAAAATATGAAGGGTAACAACTTATGACTAGTTACCTTTTCTTTGTATTACTGCTTTATAAAATAAACAAAACTGGGGTTCATTAATTGTTTTTTGTTTGTTTGTTCGTTTGTTTGTTTTTTTGTACTTGCTCTACAGGGCCATCGCATGGAATCAGAAGCAGGGCAAACGCTTCGATTTGTCTCCTGGAATGTTTGTGGGCTTAAGGTGAAAATAAATGGAAGACGAAAGTTAAACTTTGTTTTTGAAGAGCTCAATAGACAAAATGCTAAAATTGTCTTTTTGCAAGAGACACATATTGGAAGTAAAAATCACAAGATATTAAAAGATAAGGCTGAGGCTTTACAATGGAAATGTTTCTTTACAGTCTATGATTCTCAAAGCAAGGGAGTAGCCATCCTGATTAAAGAAGATGTTCCTTTCCAGTACTTTTGCCATGATGAAGATTACAGTGGAGGGTATCTTGTACTCTTCTGTCATCTCCATGGTGAGATGTTTACTCTTGTTAATGTGTACAATCACAAAGATGACAAAGATGTACTGAACAGACTGCAGGATTACTTGAGGGAAATGGCTGAAGGGGTGCTTATAGTTGGAGGTGATTTCAACGAAGTTCTGGACCTTAACTTTGACAGAAATTCTGCTGGAAAACAACTATGTCATTCACCACTGTGGGACCCATTCAAGAAATTCACCACCTCTCTAAATCTTATGGACACATGGGCATACAGTAAACCCACAGTTAGGGAATTCACATGTTCAAGGATAACTGCTTCATCTAGAATAGACATGTTTCTGTTGCCAGAAGACATCATAAAACAAGTAAGTGATCTTGTAATCAGCAAAACTGAAAGAATAGAACTGGAGAGCACACGCAATGCAAATATGAGGACGAATAGGTCTATCTCAGATCATGAGCCTCTAGTTTTGAGTATGACTCTTAGTGAAGAGACAAGAAAAGGAGAAATGCCACAAGTTGCGGCATGTTTAGAAAATGAATATACATACGATAGAGATAAAATATCAGGAAAGATTAATGGGGAAGAAATACTGAGTGTGATCAAGTCTTTGACTGACTCTGGGCAGCAATACATTGATGACAACAGTTTGCAAGATTACAAGAAGCCTTACTATCCAAAAACAGAAATATTAAAAATACGTTTCAACTCCTGGCTAACAGGTAAAGAAACATCTCCACATTTCAAAGAACACACCAGTTCAACATACTTAAATCTGGATTATTTGATTTTTGCAAAGGTCCTGGCCAAACGTCTAAAGATGTTACTGGTCTGTGAGGAAAAGAACAGAATAAATACAAAAACCTGTTACAGTCTGGCCTTTTCAGAAAAACCGATACACATCAACTGGAGATTCTTGAAGATGTGCCTCTTATTCCTGTGCGAACATTGCAAGTCTAACAAGCTTATCTCCCTAAAGGATTTCAATATCCTAGATTATATAATTAATGAGGATACAGAGCATTTCAGCATTTTAGAGAGTATTCTCCCTAAAAGCAGTAATTCTGATGATCTCAGAGAGTTACAAGAGGGCTGTCCACTCACTACGGCCATTCTCAGTTTGGTCCTGAAATATCTGGAGATACGTTTGAGAATTAAGTTCAAATGCATAACTAATATCTGCCACTACAGGCAAATATTAGTCTTCCATCCATATCCAGATGATCCAGATTTTAAAATAATGATTGAAGAATTTGGACTTGGAATGAACCTTTCAGAATTAAAAATGAACTAAAACAAACTATTTTTAGTCACAACTGTTCTTTGTAGCTGTCTTCTTTACATATAAATAGCAACACAAAAGCAGTTCTGGGTTTGAATGCAAACATCAGACACACCCATTATTACTTGAATAGTGAAACCAGCTTTTATACTATTTTCTGTTTATTTGTTAAAATAATTACGTAAGTTGTAAAATGTAATGAATAAGAAAAAATATAAGTAATAGAAGCAATACGTACTGTAATGCATCTCTTTTTGTTTTGTCATAGAGAGTTTTAATGAAATGTATAGATAAATGGTTCTGTGTGCCTCTATGTATCATGATCTTGAGAATTTTGTATGATTTTAATCTGAAGAACCAAGAAGAGTTAAATCTAATGATGTTTGTCACAATTTGTTAACCCCACTGGGCATTTGCAGTGGTAAAAAAATTAAACTTTGATTTGTCTATGTACATAATGTAATTGAAAATTAGAAGGTGTAAAGTTTTTTTTAAACAGCATTATGTTGTACTTTATATATAATTTGTTCAATCATTAAGGAGAAAAAATCAATTAAATGTATAGATATATTGTACTGTATGTATCCCTCCTGATCTTGAGGATTTTCTATTTTAACCTGAGGAACTATACACACACATTGACTTGATTCAGTGCAATGGATTTATAAATTTCTAATGAACTGCATGTCAACCATTTTGTCTGTTCTTTCCTACATGTTCTTTAGTCTCCGCTATGGTTTGCAGTGCTCTATGAGGGTGATCCTGTTGTTCAGAGAAAGCAGTGTGAACGCATGTTTTACTGACACGGAAAGGAGAAAATATGTTCTAGTCAGCAGGAGCAATCTGAACAGAACTAAAGATTGTGTGCTAATCATATACAGGTGTATCTGCCCTTTTTCACAAAAACTAACACTGGGAAATGTTATGTTTATTAAAGGTTTATTAAAAATAAGGAGCAAGGAAAAGCTTGCAAAATCCAAGGAGCAGCATCATTGCATCGAGTCTTCAGGATCTGAATCCCCTTGTGCTTGTACTGAAAGCAATATGAAAGGAGACAAAAATGGGAGAAATTATATACAGTAATAGTATATAATATACAGTTTTGGTATTTAGTATGATTTCCCTGCATTTAGCCTAGTATGATTTTTTTAAGCATTGTTTTTTTAAAAATCTCACTTATAAACTTCCCTCTCCCCATCAATCCAAAAATCAGCTGAGCTGACACATAATAGACAGTCAGTCAACAGAATCACAATATATACATTCTCAGATATACATTCTAAAATAAGGATTTTTTTTCTTCATTCCCAGGTGAAAAAAATACTGTAGTAATTTATAGTAAATACTATAATATTTTTGAACCATACTATAATAAAGTACTTGAATTAATTAGTTGCAGTAGTTGCTATGGTAAACAAATTACTCTACCTAATACTGTAAGTTTTCTACAAATAGGGTATATTATACTACAGTATACACTAGAGTTTACTGTAGTAAAATCTAAAGTATACTACAGTATTTATTACAGTTTGTCAGCTCACTATACTGCAGTATGCTGTAGCATTCATTAACAAAGTGTTGTAACTATAATATATACAGTATACCACAATTTACTATAGTATGGTTCAAAAGCACTATACTATTTACTATAGTATTTTTTCAACTGGGTTGTGCATTTAATAAGGATATTCTTATTTTACCACTTTCACCCACCACAAGCCCAAAGTTAGGCTATATTTAACCCCATTTAGAAGCCTTTTTCTCTAATTACAATAAATAAGCTATTTTTAATTATCTAATCTACTATCTGATAACATCCCCTGAATATTTATTTAGTGAGCAATATCAGCTAGTCTATGGAGTTGTCGGAACTCTCACTCTCTATATGGGAGAATGTCAACATTGTGACGTCAGTCAACAGTCAACATTAACAAGTCAACATTCCCTGTCTGCTTTCTCTTACACGATATAGGCTAAGAGGTGCAGCAAGTGATAAAGTTAGCCGTATAAAAAGTCTTGCTGTTCAGTTCGTGTACTGTAGCTACATTCCTCTGAGATCTTTATTTCTACAAGACAGAAGAGATTAATTAGGGCCCGAGCACCGATGGTGTGAGGACCCTATTGGAATTGCTCCGTTTATTATTATTATTATTATTAGGGCCAAAGCCCAAGGGGCTGAAGGCCCTATTGTTTTCTTTAGGATTATTAGGGCCCAAGCGAAAATTCGCGCAGGGCCCTCTTGTTCTTCTAAGGATTATTATTATTTTTTTTTTTTTTTTTTTTTTTTTTTTTTTTTTCCGTCTTCCGGGGCTTTTTGGGGGCCTTAACATGCTCAAAAACTCTTGAAAATTGGCACACACATTGGAATCCGCGGCCATTAGGACGCCGGAGAGGCTGGTACCCGGGCGTGGCAGGGGGGCTCGACAGCGCC